>NC_071267.1:9898838-10123838 GCF_023375685.1 Ictalurus furcatus
CAGTTTTCCCAGTGTAACCCGTGTCTGGAACTCATTGTTTAATGTTCTAATGCAGACACACCTTGGACCGCTGATGCATTTAGCAGATGCTTTTTCTTTTTTCTTTTTAATAAATAAAGTGGTTTACAAATAAGCAAGATTTCAATCCAAGCATAGAGCTGAGTAATTGAGGGTTGAGTACAAACACTGTACCATTCCTTGTGGTTAGTGTTAGGGTAAGGGTACCCTTATCTTTTGTACCGTTTCTATGTATTTTTCACCTGGACATAGCCTAGATATAGCATACGTTTGAATTTAAAAAGGATTAAAGGTACATAATTAGATAGTAATTACCTTTTAGAGCAAACACATTTTAGGCAAGGGGCCACATTACACTTAGTCTAATTTCAAATGACCAGTAACACATAACACCTCTTAAACATTTTTCATTAAATCTGCATTTATGTGAAACATAAATAAAAAACGTTGTGATTGCATAAGTAACCCCCAACACACACACACACACACACACTCTACACTCCACCACACTCCATATCATTAGCATGTTACTAGCTGAGATTATTGCTCTTATTTGCCCTCTAGTGGAATAACCAGAAACATTTTCAAATCTTTAAATTCAATAACTGTCCATGAGATGATTTTAATTTATAACCCAGATTCTTAATGCATTTGATTAGAACCAGATTAGAACCGTAATGGGGGCTGCTGGCTGTAAATTTTACATCCCTGTTTTAGAGAGACGTTTTTAAAGGTACACTATATGCACCGTTTGTAGGTAAAATATGCAAAGGTACAAAAGGTGCAAGCTTAAGAGTAGGCCATATGGATTGGTACAGTTTGGCACCGTTTCTCTGAGTGAATTGACCTGATTCAACTCCTCGGTTAATCATCAGGTCTAGTAGCTGTATTAGAGCAGACAGTAATTAAACCAAGCCGCACTAGAGCAAAGATGAGCACTGCCGATCTCATGTGTGTGGACTGATATTGAGACTAGCCTGACTGATATACTCCACTCGTCCGCAGGTGTGTGACTGTGTGTGCGCATGTTGCTCTGATCCTCTTTTTCACACCCCTGCAGTTTGAACACAAGGTGAGAGAGTAACAGCTCTGCATTAATGATTCAGGAGGTGGATGAGCTCCACAGGCCCTCTTATTCTACTGCACCTTGACTAGCTAAAAAAAAAAAAAAAAAACCATTTGTCTATAATAAATAAAACATACAATAACAATACATTTGACAGTTATTGTTCATGACTTACTTCAAATTAGATACTAAATGCTTGACTTAATGGAGAGACCATTGAGATTAATACTAAAACTGCCAAATTATGGTATAATAATTTAAAAATAGAAAATAAATAAATACAAAAAAATATCACGTCTCCTATGACCAGTGCTAATTTAAAGTGTGCTATTATTTTTCTTTGTATATCACATACACGGTTGGTTATAACCACTGGAACTTCATACATTTGTTTGTAGTACTGCTTATAGTGTTAGTCTGAAAAAGATTTGTTTAGGCTTACATAACTCATAACTTACATAACTTTAGATCATTAGAAGAATGAAAAGCCAAATCATCAAAAGAGCCACTGGGTTTAGAGGTTCTGTTATCAGTCCTTTGAACATTCCCAGTGTTCAATGACTGAGCTGATGTCTTATCATCTTAGCATCTTTCTAACTTCTAAGAGCCGAACCATTTTTTTAATGTGAGGATTTCGAGCTGTTTTAAATGCTTATGTTGTGGTCTGAAGCCAATTTAATGACTCAGTTTTAAGCAGATGAGAGTTGTGTGGCTGAACAGTTGGAAGGTTGGACAGCTCCTGTGCTGTCAGTAATGTTTCATACCAAAGGCAGCATGCTGCCTGCGAGAAGTAAAGCCAATGGGCATTGTTATTCTTGTCTTTGAAGATTTCCTGGACCTGTAGGGATAGGAACCACCTGGTATTATGTGAATTGATGTATTTCACCCTGGGCATCCATTGGTGGGGATATATAGTTTGTAACATAGATGAAGCGTTTTCTTTCACTCGCTTCACTCCACTGCTGTGTCCGGGTTTTCTTCGCCCCATACCAGGGGTGCTTCCAGCCCAACCTCTGATGAGTTGGCATGCAGGACAAATGCCTAATGAAGTTCCGGGTTGGTCTTTGACAACCGGCTGGAAGTTAGGGCCCCTTTTATTTGGCAGAATGAAGGCTTGGCACCAGCTCTCTATTCAGGTTGTCTCTTTTTTTCTTAGGGGACTATGCTGGAGGAGTTACAGATAAACATCCCATAATACTTAAAACCCCAAGAAGAACATGTACCTCTTGGTTTTGTTGTGGGCTTCTGGAGGTTTTTCACTGATGATTGGTCAGACCACCATTTGACTAACGAGGAGGACCAGCTCCTAGGTGATGTTCTTAGAGGTGGCTTTCCTCAGTGTAATATTGTGTGTATATCATGTGAAATAGTACACAACCACCAGTGTATTCATGGCTCTGTGCTAAACACTTTCAATCACAACTCAATGATGGGGTGAGGCACAAGGGAAGCAGCAGTCTTGCTGCGTACAGGCTAGTGGGATTTTGGGAGTGGTGGTACTGTACCCATCTTAGTGGCCCAGCATCACACATTTTTTTAGCAGGTTGCAAGACTGCAGTTGCAAAATTGAGAAACAGGGAAAGCTGCTCACAGGAGCTGAGGGATTAGAGCCCAGTCAGTGGCTTCCCTATGTTTTTATCCCCAGCCTGTGTTTCTAGAGCCACACACCTGACAAGTGCAATGCCAAATGTATAGAGAAGTGACTAGAATAAGGCCTCACATAAGGGTTGTACATTCCAGTGTTTCAGGATTCATTTTTATTGTTTAGAACAGGAAGAGGAGAGGAAATGGGGTAGCTATTCAACTAATCGGCATCTCACGGCTATCCTAGAATCACCATGTCATTAATGGTGTGCGTCATTCTCATGATGCAATAAGATTGTAATGTATGGTAGTCATAAGGCATGATGCAAGTGCTCTTTTAGGATGGTAGGACGCAAGTAACTTTATTGGGAATATATATATATATATATATATATATATATATATATATATATATATATATATATATATATATATATATATATACACACACACACAGACGAGAATATAGGCAGACAAAGTTAGTATGGATCCCAGTGTTGTAGTAAATTCAGGCTCACTGAAGTAAAAGATATAAACTTTTACCAAGGTCAAAAACTTGGCACTAAGGCCTGTTTTTTTTTTGTTTTTGTTTTTCTTGGTGGCAACAAGTTCTCTAGAAATCACACTGACTTCACTGGAAAAACCACCAGCTGGCTGATTTGATTCCCATTTTAAACATTATAATCAGACTGTAATGAATGCAACTAGTACCACTTTAAGTACTTATCTAAAAGTAATATGAAAAATGATCTGTGTACATTCTTTTTGCTGAGTACCAACATCTTTGTCTTGACCATATTAAGACTTATAGTCAAGATGGATACAAAATGGGCTTGAGACCGAGAAGAGACCAAGATCTGGTCTGTACTAAGACTGGTTTCTAGAACTGCTACTGTGGGGTGAGCAGATGTATACTCAGGAACGTAGACAGGAAGAAAAATAGCTACTGAGCAAAGACTGTCTATATAGACACTGATGAAGGAATTAAGAAGTAATAATGAAGATTTAGTGCCAGGAACCATGTGGAACCATGTGCACCTGTCAGCAGTGCAGGAACCAGTGCAGTCTGAACGCAATCTTCCATTAAAGTCACATTCAAGCTGTATCCACTGCACAGTTAACTGAATTCTGCAGACATAATCCAAATGAGTGAACAAGTACTAATATTTAATCTGCTTCGTCTATTAACTGGCCAGTAATAAAACCCTGTTATGCATAAAGACCTATAAAATCTTTTAAATCATTTCCCACGGTGCAGGAGGCACAAATTCTGTGTCTGCATCTGTTTCATTTAAACACATGCATGCTGACATTGTGTTTGACCTAGTGAGTCATATTGCTCCAACTTCCATTTTATTGTGTGGTTCTCAGAGTGCAGAGTGGTGGTGCGAATATGGTGGATTTCTGCACAGCTCTCGTGGCTGACCTCATAAATCCCCGCGTCCACTCTTTCAGATTGCTCTCCTGACACAACGGAAAAAATGTGACTGGATTCATAAAGTGGGACATTTCCCTGCGATAAGATGACGAGGGAGAGTAATTGGACATGACACATCACATCAGCCTACAAGAATAGGAGCTGCAGCTGTATGCTGTAACCTGCAGTGCAAACTAAGCACTCTTGATCTGCCGGCAGTAACAAATGGTCCTCTGTGTTTACATCTGCCGCAGTGCTAGGAACATTGAGAGAGAGAGAGAGAGAGAAGGTGCTCACCATCACAGCCATAACAGGATTAGATATCCATACTCTGTGAAAAAGAAGTTTGTTCTTGTAGCTGAAAAACAGAGGTCAAAAGGATAAGCACAGGGTTTGTGCAGTGTTCCTGCTTGTTGAAATATGCTCATACGTAGACTTGCGTAATATTCATTTAATCGTGATGGTTTATTCCTACATCAAGTCAAACAGTGCCACTCTGCTGTAGAATGTACTGCAATTTCGCTTGAAGAATGAAAGATGTTCAGTTGCAGACTTGCTTGACAGAAACTGCTGCTATTTCAAGCTATACTCTATGACAAGCACAAAGACTGACTGGTTAGATGAGACTGTATGAAGTCCTTATCTTCAGAGACCATCTTGCATATCTTCACACTAATTACTTCGCCTGAAGCAAGGCTCGAACTGAGAGAATACAAAATGTACAGATAATTAACTGTTCAGTGGACTCTAGGGAATATAAAAAAAAAGCACATCCCTAGAATTTTAATTCCCTCTGTGAATATATATATATTGTGTGTGTGTGTGTGTGTGTGTGTGTGTGTGTGTGACTGCAGTAACGTTAAGGAGTTGCCAGCACTCTCACTCTCCACACCTGCTCCTGTGGAAAAATGAGCTCCTCTCCTGTCGTGTCTCGGGTGTCTGTCGACATCCTGGAGGAGCTGCAGCTCTTCACCGCTCAGAACCTGGAGAAACTCGAGGTTAACAAGTACTATGAAGTTATCCGAGAGCTGGGCAAAGGCACCTACGGCAAGGTGGACCTGGTCATTCATAAGATCAGAGGTAAACAATGGTCCTTAATACGAAATAAATCCATTTTGTAAAAGAATATGCACTTTTATATGATTCTGTTCTTTTTGTCCTCTCTACTTAACCAAGGTACCAAGATGGCACTAAAATTCCTCAAGAAGAAAACCACTAAGCTAAAGAGTTTTTTGAGGGAGTACAGCATCTCACTGTACCTCTCCCCATGTCCCTTTATAATCAACATGTTCGGTATTGCATTTGAAACTGAGGATTACTACGTGTTTGCACAGGAGTATGCCTTAGCAGGGGATCTCTTTGACATCATTCCTCCACAGGTAATCAAAATTCCATCCAAAGAGTGACTCACTCAGTCCCTGCTGGATGATCTACACTGTGGTACAATGCTTTAAGTACGGTATATGCAGACAGTGATTGTTTTTATAGGCCCAAAACTCTCGATCCCAACACATCAACATATGGAACAGACCTAGGTCAAAACCACTTCTTCGTACAACACTATACTCTCTGAACACAATAAATCTTGATCCTTCTGGTATTTAACAGGCTTACCATTGGCATATTGTAGGTTACTTGTAGACTCGACAGTATATTATAATTGTGCAACCTCTCAAGTACTGGTGATGAGCAAAGGTTACTTATTCTGAAGAGCCTCAAGTAATTTGCCAATAGATGCATTTTTTTTCTAGCAAAATAAGTTTACATCTATTTCACTGGCAAAAATGTAGAACAGCTTTATCTGATCCTGAGCAAACACCTGAATGTAACTAGGGTGCACAGAGATGAATAGGAGCCCCTGTGGAAGTAACTGCAGTTGGCCCTGTTTGCAAACTAGCGCTTGGACACCCCAGTGCTTGGCTAGATACACTATACTGCCAAAAGTTTGTGGACACCTGACCAACTTGTACATATGTGCTTGCTGAACATCCCATTCCAGGTTGCTGTTATAACAACCTCCACTCTTTTGGGAAGGCTTTCCACTAGATTCTGGATTTGGCTGTGGAGATTGGTCCATTCAGCCACAAGAGCATTAGTGAGGTCAGGCACTGATGTCGGTTGAGGAGGTCTGGGGTTCAGTCAGTGTTCCAGTTCATCTCAGATGTGTTCAGTGTGGTTGAGGTCAGGGCTCTGTGCAGGACACTCAAGTTCTTCTACACAAACCTTGGAAAACCATGTGTTAATGGACCTTGTTTGTGCACAGGGGTATTGTCATGCTGGAACAGGTTTGGGCCTCTTAATTCCAGTGAAGGGAAATTGTAATGCTACAGCATACAAAGGCATCCTATACAATTGTGTGTTACAAACTATTTGGCAACAGTTTGGGGAAGACCCACATCTGGGTGTGATGGTCAGGTGTCGACAAATCCTTGGCCATAAAGTGTACTTGCATTATTATTTTCATTTTGTTTTGAATAATATTTGTATTTCTGTTGATTTATTCAGGTGGGACTTCCAGAGCCTGTGGCCAAGCGTTGCATCCACCAGGTGGCCCTTGCCTTGGACTACCTGCACTGTAAGAAGCTGGTGCACCGTGACATCAAGCCAGAGAATGTGCTGCTCTTTGACAGGGAGTGCCGCAGGGTGAAGCTCTCTGATTTCGGCATGGCACGGTGCGCCGGCTCTGTGGTGAAGCGTGTCAGTGGCACCATCCCATACACAGCTCCCGAGCTGAGTGATGCCTCCCAGCGCGATGGCATCTGTGTGGACTACAGCACAGATGTGTGGGCACTGGGTGTCCTTCTTTTCTGCATGCTTACTGGCAACTTCCCCTGGGAGAAGGCTGTGCCTTCGGATACGTTCTATGACGAGTTTGCACGCTGGCAGCGGAGGCCGACAGGCACGGTCCCCTCGCAGTGGCGCCGCTTCAGTGATGAGGTGCTAATCATGTTCCGCAAACTACTGGCCCTGGAGAGGGAGCGCCGCTGTTCCGTCAAGGAGGTGTTCGCCCATTTCGGCCAACGTTGGATGCTGGATGGAGAAGCAGGAAGAGGCGGGGGAGGAGGACACCACCAGGTGGCGCACAGCTCTTCATCTTCAGAGGAGGAGCTGTTGGTGGACCGGATGAAACAACAGACCCTATCACCGGGCAAGAATGGCCCAGTGGAAGCAGGAATGGCTGCTCATCACTTCACCTCAGTGTCCACCAACAGCTCGGTGTCATCCACTACCAGCTATGAGCGCATGCCCAGAGACAACGCCACCAGCAGCCGCATCCTCGTCACTACACCGATCGAGATCTGTGTGTAGAGCTCACCACTGTAGATAAATGAAAACACGGCTTCCTTACCCGATAACACATTTTCTCACACCTTCAAACAAGATTAATCACATGAGTAAACCAATCTTTCAATGGTATTATAACACAGCTGAGTGTGAGTGAAGCAAAAAATTAGATACACCCTCAAATTTATTGAGCTGGTTTTGTTATTATTGTGGGTTTTTTTTTTCCTCCAACGAGGACACAATGCACACTTTTCGAAAAGATTTTCCTCAGTGGAATTCCTTTAAGAAAGTGCACAGAAGCTGCAAAATAAAAAAATTAAAAACCCAACCACAATGTAATTGAGCACTGATAGAGAAGATCTAGAGTAATGATTAGGGCTAGACCAAAACAATATTCCTTAAAGCAATATATGATGCAAAAAAAGCAAAATGGATGTGAACTGGGAGAACTATTTGGATCTACATTCTTGATACGGTGTATTGATCCATTTTTTTTGCCGGAACTGTCGACATGATTTCTAGAACGTATATTTAATGTCAGAGAAAACTTTCAAAACTTGTTAGGGAAAAAAAGGGATGTTGGTTAAAGCGTGTGTGCTTCTGCGTGAGTGGGTTTGTGTATTTTGTAATGACTTGACAATTAGTTATTCCAATTGTTTTTTTTTTTGTTTTGTTTTTTTTTCTCAATCGTTTGAAGTCTATATTCAGAAGTATATTTTTACAGTTGATTTGTAGGTAATTTAATGGTTTACATTTAATTTATTTTGGTACTCTGTTGGAACACAGCTGGCATTGTGCAGTCTCGCAGCGATGTCTACGACTGTTTATTTCTGACAGCTTTAAAACAGGATAGAGAAGTGGCTGCTTATTGTACTTGGCTCAAAGGAGAGACAAGTGGAACAGATTTCATGCCAGTGTGAGAGTGTACAGCCTAAAGAGCCCCCCCCTAATATTTTAGAAGAATAAAACTATTATGACACAGTGGTTAAGCTTCTGTGCCTGTACTGAAAGTTATGAATTCAAATCCTGAAGCTAGCCACTCTTGGCCCATTAACCCTCAACTGCTCACATATTTGATTGGATTGTGCCTCATTTTCCAAACAAGCAAATGTAATATAATGGCTGTTGTGTTTTTGTGTACTGTTGCACATCCGGTATCACCTTTCAGTCCAAGTGAATCCCTAATGAACTGTGTTAATTACACTGGTTTCACAGAGGTACATTATAGTTACAGATAAGGGGAAGAGTTTTGTTCGATCGATTGTAGCCAGGTTCGAGATCCATTGCCGGATCAGTGGGTTGCACTTTGCCGACCAGCCCTCGATGTCAGACCGATATATCTATTTCAAGACTCACAGGTACAAAGGAAGTATTTTTGCTGATTCTCTATTGTTTATTTCTATTGTTTTCTTTACAAATTGTTACATATATATTTTTTTGTATATTGAGTTGGACTTTTACAAGAAACAAACGACAGTGGAGTGTACACAATCGTATCTACCGACTGCATGAAACAAGCATCATAACTAGGGGGGAAAAAAATTGTGTTGTAAATATGTGAGAATTGTTATAATGTGAGTTCATTTTGTTGTAGCACAATTTCTTGGGCACTGCTCCAGATTCAGAGCAATGTTACAATTTAGACAAATTAGGGCTAAAAAAAAAAATAATAATAATGGTTAGTTTTCACTGTGTTGTATTACTGTGCTGTCATGTTATTGGTGTTGTTGTTGTGTTTCTGTTTTCTCAAACCAAGGACTCCCTGAGAAAAATGTTCAGTAATGTTACAATTGAGAGCTCCATGTACAGAAGTGACACAATTGAAACGAAATTGAATCAGATTGAGTTTATACCTCACTCAGAATTGAATTTGATTATTGGTGCACCCCTGAGGGTTGGCTGGATTTAATACTTTAGATTTTCAGTGTGTTTGTGTGGATTATTTCCCCCCCCTGCATGAATTTATGACGTGCTGGAGTTGTAAAGAAAAAAAAACAACATGGTTTAACGTTGTAGTATTACTTCGTAGACATGTAGGAGCAGGATAGATGTACTGTAGCAATCTGCACACACACACATTACTTTTTTTTTCTCCCCAATGTTTTCTGTGAATACTGACAAATAGTATACACTGGCATTATGGTGACCCTCACGTGCTCAGGCACACTGATGCCCAGCCACGTCCCTTTTGTCATTTATTTTTCCCCATGGAAGAGAAATTGAACACAATCAGCGAGCGTTCAACTCTGTTACCTACAAACCCCTGAACGTCTGTCCACTTCTGTCTTTGCAATACTACTGTCTTCCTGTAAGGTCAGATTTATTAAAAGTAAATCGACATGTGCATCCTGTGTTTTATATTACTGTACATTGTGAATAAGTGCTTGCTGTACTTCTGTACTTCTTTACAACAGCTGTATTCTGAAACCTACTTACAGCAGTAGCTCAGTGGTTAAGGTTCTGGCTGGGAGGTTGAGGTCAAATCCCTGAACTTCTGACTGGCCTTTCAGCAAGGCTTCTAACTCTCAACTGCTCAGAGCACTTCATTCATGTTCTTCCTCACCTGAATAAATGCAAAAAGATTCACATAAAAACTGCTAGCTTAGACCTATAATCTAGACACACTGAGAAACAGACAGTAAAATGTGTATTTCTCTCTCTTTTTTTTTTTTTTTAACAAAACACACCCCAAAATTTACAACTTCAATGTTCCTGTGTGAAATAAATCACATCTCTGTACTAAACTGAATTGTAAAAAAGCAGCATAAGACAAAGTGCCAGAGCAGACATAAAGACAGGAGTGCAGCAGTGTGTTAGAGAAAATAAAAGAAGCCAATTTATTATTTAGCGCTGACTGAGTGTTCTAGTAGTCAGTCCTGGATAAATAAATTTGGGAGTAAAAACATGACAAAGAATGTAAGGCTCAACCCTGAGAATAGGATCTTGGAAAAAACATGATACAAGAAACCAATGAGAAAAGAAATCAGCACAACACAACATATGAGCACAATTTTTTTTTTTTTGGTAATTTTCAGCATGGTTGTGTGGTAATATAAAGCTCAACACCTTTTTTTTGTGTGTGTCGGACAGAACGTACATTACAGCGACACTTGCAGAAACGCAAACAGGACATAACTACGAGTAATATGGCACACGACATGGCTCGAGTCAGGTGGTCATGATCAACACTGCAGGATTTCTTTTCTGTGGTCAAAGAGATGCGGTTGATAAACACGTTCCTTTACACGTACAAACAGTTTCAACATTAATCCCATCCCTTTGATTTTCCCTAATGTAGCAAATCACGTTGAATACAAGTCTGATCTCAAGAAAAAACAATTCTGTCTTGATTTGTCTTAGCAATTCAGCAATGTAAAGTAAGGAAGAAAAATTCAGCTCTGATGGTTACAATGTCGCTGGGAAGCAGATTTACAGTACATGAGTATTGAATGGGAACATCGCAACACATAACCTCTGAACTGGCAGTGTTCCATATGCATCAATTTTAATACATGTTAATAACGGCAGCCATTTTGAGCAAAGGAAAGTAAGTGCTCCTTTGACGTTTTAATCAAGTTACTTAAATATTAAGGTGAAAATAAATGGCGAATTACATTAATGTACACTCAGGTTTTCTGATATGTACCATTTAACAGTGCACAGCTCACCGGTTTTTAGTTGATAATAGTACCAAAATGACAAATAGCGTTATTGCTGGTACTATTTCATTATGTCTTTATTTCGAGGAGTGCTGGGATCAGATCGTTTGGGGCTTGAAGAATTCAGGACAATACTATTGCCTCAGTGAGAGATACAGGCTTTAACATAAGCATGATGCACTCCAAAGTGCAATTCCCTCATTTCAGACGTCTGGAAGAAACAACATTCACAAATGAATTCACAAATATACAGGAAAAGCTGTGAGAATGACTCACAAATGTAAAAAATAATAATAAAAAAAAATAAAATTAAGAATGTATATTATATGGTTGCTGACCGCCACGCTGACATCCAACAGCTGATGTTTGTAATGTTGATGACTTGGATTTGCTGCAATAGATTAGACGTTTCACAAAGTCTATAAAATTCCACTGAGGAGCAAAGTATTTTTTTTTCTTTTTCTTTTAAATTAACATGTACACTTGCATGAAAATTTACAATTGAATTTAACCCAAACGTAATAAATAAATTCAAGATGATTACACTACAAAGTCCATGAATTCATTACATCGTTAGTAGATTGGCTTTGTGCTGTGGTTAGATTGAGCAGATACGGCTTATGCTTTGAGCCCTATAAATGTGCAATTTATTCCAATGGTTTATGCTCTTTATTACTTTTAGAGCAAATACTCCCAGAGAGAAAGAGACAGAGAGAGAGTGAGAGAGCGAGAGAGAAAGAGAGAGCGAGCGAGAGAGAGCGTCTAGTTCTAGTTTACATCCCATTGTCTTTAAGAATACTTCACTGAGGATCTTTTCAGATACTAGGCTTCATCTGTAAACAGCCGCAAGCGTGCAAGTGCTGTATTGACGTGTCTGAAATCGGTCGGTGCGGCTGACGTTTGGAAGAGAAGTTAGTGACAGTGAAACGGCAGGAGAAAGCATTAAGGTATGTGGTGTCTGAGTCCCAGAGAGGCTTTTCCGTCAGTCGCCCTTGGTCTCTGAGCACGGCAGACTAGTGGCTGAACCCGCAGACAGGATTCCGGTTCTGCAGGAAGACACGAGTGTTGGATGTTATTAACATATGAAATATTGGCACAATATATATATTTCTTAACTCTCTACAACTCATATACTGAAAACAGTAACCTTGTGTAAGTAACCGTGCAGCATCTTCTTCCCCGGTCACCTGCTGTTCTGTTTGTTCGATGATACACCCTTAATGGATTTGTTCTGTGGCGAAAGTTTAAAAAAAAAAAGCTGAAAGTGCTATATACAAAGCATAAAACTGTGTGTTTCCATGACAACCATGGCAGACTGTTTAACGGTTTGACTTTGAATCCAAGATAAACAGTGGAATATGGCATAAATCTTTATTGGAAATGCAAGCGTGAGCTGCAAGAGATTTTACTTGACTTTGATCAGATGTCCAATGTGATGGATAAATCGTTTTAAAGATGCAGTTTGGAATTTTTCTAGACAGATAATTCATTCTTTCGTTTGTAGTAACTGCTTCATACTGGTCAGGAAGGATCCGAGGCGTACCCTGGGAAGCACAAGGATGCCAGTCCACTATGCACACACACTTTCACAGATTTATTCACACCTAGGGGCAATTTAGCATAGTCAATACACCTTATTTGCATGTTTTTTTGGGTTTTTTTTGAAGGTGGGAGGAAACCGGAGAACCCAGAGGAAACCCACGTGAACATGTGAGACTCCACACGGACAGTAACCCGATCTCGGGATTAAACCAACAACACCTGCTGCGCCACTGTGCCACCCTAGATCTGGTAATACTTACAGAATCTTAAAGATACATTACATATATGGTGATTCACAGCACTGCCATGCAAAGGATTTGGAAAGTTTCTATGCAGCCCATAGCTAAACCTCCAGCTGAAGGCAAGCTGTACAGCCTTGCCACTTTTCTGTAAAAGTGTCATAAAGGAGTCACTAAGCCGTTTCAACAGGGCAAGAGGAATCAGTGGAGGATGGAGAAGGCCTGTCAATAGTTTCATTTCAATTGTAATTCACACTGTAGTCTGCAGAGGGCTTTAAAAATGACAAACTGCACCTTGAAACGGTCGATTCAAAGCACTAGAAATGAAAACAAACTCTACCTTGTGCTTTCTGCATTTCATTGAGAAGTTTTCCTCGTATAAGACACAACCTGTGGAGAGAAAAGCGAGCACTGATGAAATGAACTGGCTGGGTCAATTAACAAGTTCAGTACTGCCAATAAAATGTTGCTACACCAAAGCTAAAATGTCATGATGGAATCGATATGAGAGATGTACAGGTGCTGTCTAAACTTTGTAGCAAACATTCTTTTGATTTATCAGACAGGTTCCATAAATCTTTATCAACCTTATTTTAATTATTCTGTTCGTGCTCAAACACATTCCCTCTACATTTCGACGACCCCCACCCCCTCCCCCACCCCCCACACACCGCCCCCCGTTACCCTCAAGCTTGCACAAGTTTGCTCAGCAAACACAGCCAAAAGTGCAGCTGTTAACAGACACAACACAGCTGTCTCAGCGGGCGGTGCATCGCGGAGAGTTGCTCGGCATGTCTTTCAAGAAGACCTGTTAAATTGCACATGGAACAAAAAAGAGGGGAAACAGCTGTCTGTAATCATCGGTCAAAAGCCACTCACCTGACTGCATTGCACATATGTAGTGATACTTGTTAGGGCAGCCTTTGAAAAAGCAGCCCAATGTGGCGCCCATTTTATGGCAAGAGGAGCAAATCTGCAAAGATGTAAATAATAGCGCTTGAACATGAAAACATAAGCTGCACAAACAGAAAAGATGAAAGGAATCAATGAGAGCCATTACTGAAGCTAACCAGTGTTGAGTTTCCATCCGTTAAGCGAATTTTCAAAAGGCCGGCAACAGAAACGACACATCACCGATATACCAACAGTCTGAAGAGGACCTAATCAACAGTTAAATAAGGTCCCTGGCTCCAGTTGCACTGATTATGTACAGGGTGTTATGTATGTGATATATGAAACAGTCCATACAGGATTTAAATTTTTTTTCTTTTCTGACTGTAAAAATGCTTGAATTTCCTGAGACTTTTGTGCTTTTTTTTGGGTTGCGGAAAACGACTTGAATCGCACCAAATTGTTTTGCGCAGTATTTCACGGTGATGCTTGTTGGTAGATGACGCACGTAAGAGAAGAGAGCTTTGGCTGAATGCGTTGTGTCTTAGGCTAAATCTGCTGTAATTTGTAAAAATTGCAAGCTCCTTCGAATATCGTGGAGTTCGCTTGATGTTGCATTCATTTCTGCGATCGCGAAATCCCGGAGGGACTGATGAAGTAATACTGCAAACTGCATTGCTGCTCGTCACGCTCAGCGTCACTGAGACGGCGTGCTTGTCTGGTCATGTGACCTCGGACTAAAGTTCAATAGATATTCATTTATATTCATTTATTAAAGGTGTGGTCAGTGATGTTTTTATCACATTCCTGCAATAGAAACAGGGTCAGTAGAGAAACAATGTAGATCACAAACATCCAACCAATCAGAACAAAAAGAATTAAAAAAACAAAACAAAAAAAACCTCCATCTTTCACTAGTGCTGTGTCTGAAATCACTCCCTCACAGTTCTCAATAGGACACTATATAGGGGGTAACAATAAAGGAAACACCAGACTGAATTTAGACAACACTTACTAGTGAGTACACCGACAGTATCCATCCAGACAAATGAAAGGAAATCGGTATTCTGGTACTTAGTGCAGAAGTAATGTGCATCGCTTGTACACCGGATTTACAATGCACTGTGGGTAATGGTATAATGAACTATCCAGAGAATAAATTGTCCACTAAGAATTCAGACAACACTCATTCACCTTACAGCGAATAGGAAGCTCATTCAGACACAACACAACCTAAGCAATTGTTTTGGGGGTGTGGCTTTGGAGAGAATTGACTTAGAAGTGGGTGCAGCATTTCGTTCCAATCAAGCAGGAGCCACACCTGATTCCGCCTGTTTAAATCAGCTGACCTTGTTCAATCGGTTGAGCTTTCAACAGATTCAGGCATGGCTGATGCTGGGTTGGAATGAAAAGCTGCACCCACGCCGGGCCTTTCCGGATAAAATCGGACACCCTTGACATAAATAAATGTGGCCAAGAACCGCCTACTTTAACAGAAAGCAATTTGGACTGACATGCCAGACGACCAACCACAGAGGTTTTTTTTGTTACTCACCATTAAATGCTTCAAATAAAACCATTTATCACGTCTATGTATTGATACAGCAACTCTTCTACCTCAGCAATGATTTACAACTTTTTGTATTTCTGACACACACACACACTTCAGGGTCTCCATCCAAACAGGTGGATGGAAACCCTGCTCACTTGGCGTAATATAAACGTACCGTCTCCTTTGCCATCTTAACGGTTTTTTCTAGCCCGTAAATCTTCCCTCTGACGAGAAAGACCCCAGCGGACCATATGCCACAGTCCTCGTGCAGCCAGTACTCGCTGGCTTCTAAGGGCACTGTTGGCGGGGCATACCAGTCTGTCACAGTGTCCATCCTGGATCTCTTCGCTGCAGGGCTGCAGGAAAGCTCAACATCACTGCTCCATCTCTGATAGGCTCCTAGAGCAGCTGCCTGCAGCTTGTGACGTGGCTTTCGAGGCTGACTGCTCGATGAATCCGATTCGCTGGAGTCGTCCTCTCTCGGCTCCTGAGGGTTAGTAGGCAGCCTCGCTTCGGGCCTGAAACCCTCAGGATAATACGGGCCATGCAAATCACCCAGGTCCATAGTGTTAGCAGAGCCTCCGCAAAGGCAGCACACGAGGCTGTCCCAGTGCGTGCCCTCCGTGGAGACACGGCCGTACTGCAGACACGGTGTAGTGGGCATTTTCCCTGACGCGACTGGGGTAGGCTGCTTCCCTCGGCTCAGCCTGACACTCTCATCAGGGTAGTTGATTACCGTACAGGTAGGATATGCTTTCAGGTCTACATGTACAAAAGGTGAGAAGGTCTCGTCTCTCTTTTCCCTTTTCTCATCTTTATAGCTGACGTATCTGAGCTTTATTTCCGGCTCCTTGGGGGAGAACATGGAAGACTGCCCCACTTTATGCGTTCTCCTTTTCTTTTTAGGGGTAGGAGCTCGTTTCGTGCTTGCTGAATGTTTGCTGCTCGTAGTTAAAGTCTGTTGCTTTAAAGGGCTTTTTGTCTGTTTGGATGTAGGCAGCGCAGTCCTTTTTCTCACCCTTACTGGGGGACTGTTTGAAAGTTTCGGTCGTTTCTTTGATGTCTTGACGTACGTAATGGGTTTGTGTGACATCCCTGGGGATGGGACAGCTTGTGAATGTTTTGAAACAGTTTCGGAACATGAGGTAGATAATTTGCTTGGATCGGCGGCGTCTGTTTCTTCTGACCTGTCCTGTAATCGAGCGGTCTTTTTATTAGTTTCAGTCCCAACCTTCAGAGGACGTTCCAACTCGAAAACGCTGTTGTCGCTGTTGCCAAATGACACATCTTGGCTAGATCCCAGATGAGTGGTCTCATCCGGCTGGGCGTCAGAACGCCGACATTTTTTTGCAGAAGAGACATGACTGGATTTGTACCTGGAAGGGAAGATATTCTGAACAATGGCCTCTAACCTCATCCCTCTTCTAGTTCTTGGGGGAAGTTCTTTTCTTACTAGTGTTTCCTTTTTGGCAAACAAACGTCTAGGCAAATGTGTTTTCTTCTGTGTCACATTAAGAACGTGCGTCTCCTCTTTCTGTACTTCGGATAACGCCCTGCTCTGTTCGGACTGTTCTGTCCCGGACGTGTCGAAGTTATTTACTGTTAGTTCACTGCTAATGGTGGTACCTAATGCATCGGTGGCAGACGATGAATCTCTCTCCTCTGCACTCATGACAGGATCAGATTCCACGTTACTTAATTCATCTTGCCGAGTGTTAGCTTCTTCAGCAAGAGAGTTCTCTTCACTTTGGCATCCTGCAGTCTGGGGCAGAATGGAAACATCCTTTACTCCAATCAGTGAGGCGAAGGAGGGTGACACAGAATCTTCCAGTGCATTTAGAAACTCCTGATTTAGTGAAACAGCAAGACCTGCAGGCTCCTGATCATTCGGTAAAAGAACTGGGTCGTCGGTTCTGGAGATCAGGAAGAGTACTTCCGGGTTGCCGTTCTTGTGCTGATCCACTATGCTCTCAACATGGCCAGCTGGAACGCTCCCGTCAACGGGTCCCGCGTTCCACAAGCTGCCGACGGCGCCGTTCTGAATTTCGTCCAAGTTGAGAGGAATCTTGCAGTCCGCCGGGTTGTTCTGCTGTAAAGATCGGAGCGTCTCCAGAGCGAGGCTCTCGACATCTTGTATGCCACCGATGTTGTGTGCCTGCTGAAGATAACAGAGACTTGCGACGTTCTCCACGACGGGCGTGACAAAATCAAACGAACTGGCACAGGCGGCTAAGCCTACGGGCACAGACACCTGCTGCAGGCAGTGTTGGTCCATTTCCACACAGAGCGGTGCTCCACCTGCATCTGTGACCAGCTGGCTTGCGTCATACGCAGCGGGGTGTAGAGAAAACGCCTTGCTTATCGGAACACTGTAAATCTGTGAATGCTGCGAGAGTGACTCGTGGCCCGAAAAGACATGGGACCTGGTCACATACGAGAGCGTAACTGTGGTGTTGGAAAGAGCGTTGTCTGGTTGGATCTGCTCGCTGGGCTGCAGCGAAGGATCGGTCTCGTCTTCTGGAAGCACTGACCCGTTGCTGGTCCCGGAACTCAGGTACCAGCCTGGTGGCTGGACGACATGCAAGGCCTCTATCGAGTTGGTTTTTAACAGACATTCCTCTGTGTTCTTCGTCAGGTCAAAAACGCGAGGAAGGTTGCAGGCGGAGGAGAGTTCCTGAGGCTGTAAACCATCCGAGTTGTCAGAAGGCTGTTCCATATCAGCTGCAATGCAAAGCAAAAGACACGGAACAAGAAAAGAATTTTAATGAAATGCGTCAGTTACAACACAAAGCAGCCATTACATAATACAGCGTGAAAATCGCCCCGTAGGTATGAACGCGTGCGCATGGTGCTCTGTGACGGACCAGCATCCCGTTCAAGGTGTATTCCCGCCTCCCGCCCAGCTTTCCCAAGATAGGTTCTGCATCCATCATCACCCTGACCAGGATAAAGTGGTTACTGAAGATGAATGAATGAATGAATAGTATTAAATGGAAAATAAAGGAACTCCGTAGTAGCCTGCATTAAATTTGTAGCACTCAACCCTACAGTCTGATCTCAAACAGAGTATCGGATTTTAGATACATTTATCTTCTGAAATGAAAAAGTGCATTAAAAGTCGCTCTAACGATCTGGCTTTGAGGAAACAGCAGCTGCAACATCTGGCTAGCTGTTCCCCAACAGGCACATCTGGAAGTGTGTTATTTTAGCTAAGGCTATCCTATTTTAACGAGCTGCTTCCAAGAGAGGTTTAGCATTTAGACAAACACAAATAGCAAACACAAACATAAAAAACAACAACAACAACAAAAAAAACCAAACAACCTACCAGTTAAACTTATGACAAGATAGAAAACACTAACACTAGCAGGTCAGATATATTAAGCAGAATGTCTAAGGTAGCCTCAACATGTCTGCCATGTACATTAGAGTTATCGTTTGGTCTTTTTTTTATCGCTTTTTGAGCACGGAATATTACAAGACTATTTGTCCAAGCAACTGTCAAAAACTCAAAGATAAGAAACCACTCACAGGCTAATGCTTTTAAAGCTAGCTAGCTCGGCAGGGTTTCCGTGCTTAACTAGGTTAGCAATGTTACCACACGACACTCAATCTGAAAGCTAATTACACGCTATTAGAATCACACATCTGTGTGCTATTGTTTTTTTTCTCCCCCACTGACAGCTGACTAACCTAGCAAGCAAGCTAAGCTAAGCTAAGCTAATTCAGTCAGTCATGCTAGCTGGCTATGATTAACAACTAGCTCGTTAGCATTTCTAAACCACATAAACCTCTCAGAAAGCTAACACAACCTTTCACCAAGCTAACTCATCCGGATAAAGCTAATTAATAAGGCTAAAGTGTATAAGGCGATAGATACTGTACACACTAGTTATCATCCTGTGCTAGCTGAAGCTAATGTCTCGTTAGCTACAACAAAGAAGCGAGCGGCTACATTAAAACTTACCCGCAAAGAGACGCTGGGTTAATACGCGGAATTATGAAACACTCTACAACCCATTCCGACACCCATTAACGGATTACTTTAACTGTAAAAACGTGTATAATAGTGTGCTGACTTTGGGCGAGACAATGGCCAAGTGCTGTGTCCATCGTGAAGCTAAGCTAGCTTTGTCAAAGCAGTGCTAATATTCCAGCATTATTGTCATGATGAGGCCATTATGGAGCATTATGGGACATGTAGGAAGAGTCCACACTGTACTCTGTTTCTGCACCGTTTATAGCTGCTGTACACGGTTTAAAACCATTTCTTTTCTTTCTTTTTCTATATCCGTGCTTTATTTTTTTTATTATTGAATTTACACAAGAGAAATGTTTTCGGATTTCAGTAGTGTTAAATTAGCTACAAGTTTCAAGTCAGGGCTGCCAAATCTTTTCAGGGGAAAGTAGCTCGACTATGCTCGAAGGCGCTGGATGATGTCACGAACTAATTTGCATATGAATATAGTAATCACGATGGTTTGCATATCAAAAACGCGTTACTTGAAGGGTTATAAAAAAAAAAGTTATTTTAATTTAAACTATGACAGCGATTTAACTACAGACTTCGTCTTAATATAGTGCGATTTAATGAGAAAAATAGGCAAAATATTTAGAGAATAAATCATTTTCAAGGGGAAAAAATATTACAAGGGAAAAAGTAGCAATAATTTGAGAATAAATGCGGAATATTTCACGGAAGAGTTGTCATATGAGGGGGAAAAAAATAAAATAAAAATCACAGTATTTCAAGAACAACACTGTAATATGGGGGGGGGGGGGGGGAGTTATAACACTGATAGAATGGTGCATATCAAAGCTATGAAAATCTTCTGGCACATCAGCACCAGATAATTAATATTAACACTTTGAAATGACTGCAAGAAATTGCGTTCATTTAGATTAGAACGAACGAACGAACAAACTCGAAGAGCACAAAAGAGAAACCACAGGCAGTGGTCACCTTCAAGGCTATCGATAGTTACATCTCATCACAACTGTTTTCAAAATATTGCTGCTTTTTTTTTTTCTTGTAAAATGTTAAGATTTTATTCTTGAAATATTGCGACTTTACTCTCAAAACAGTGTATTATTGTCTTTAAACGGTGGTCCTAAAACGTCACCAAAATAAGAGAAAGATCATTTGGTCATGGCATAACAAACGATTTCCATATTTACAAAACACCATTTCTATCAAGAACACAAACAAAAAGAAGCAGTTGTAGAGGGTAGTTGGGAAACAGACATAGGAAATGGTTATGGAATAGCTCACTTTTATTACTTGGAACTATAGTGAAGAAGAAAGTTTAAGGAAGAGCCAATTATCAGGCTTTACACACTGGAAGACAGTAGAACAAACCTCGGCTCCTTTTAAAAAAATGTAAATTCTGAAAGTCACTAAAGGCGTCGGCAAATCTAGTGATAAAGTCTCTAAGTTGGCAAAAATGATTTAATCATATGTAGAGTGTGTGGTCAACTATGACACAAAGGCAAAATACAGGGTGCAAAAATATTTATTGCTAATAAACCTGCTGTCAGTCGGTGTACATTTGTGGTATATTTACAATAGCAATGTATAGAGGAATGGAAATGTGAGCCAAAAAAAAAACCAAATATGACATTTAAATAAATACAAGAGACTGTGACTGAACATCACTACAGACATTATCAGCTTGAAGGGCAAGACAGGAAAAAAAAAAAACCTCCCAATCAGTGGATTGACCATCATGATTACATAAAGAAACCCCCTATATAAATCTGTTTATATATTTTACACTAGGAAAAAAGCCCTCCAGAAACAAACACCATGCCTTTAACTGGTCAACATTCAGTAATCTCCATGTACAAACCAAACACTTCTGGGTATCAAGTAGTGTCTCTTTTTCACTTTGCCAGCCATCTGATTTCGTCAGAATTGACAGGAAGCTGGAGGGAATGTGCATAAACACATCTAGCGTAATAAGCACGTCTGCAGGTATGATTGTTTCTACTCTTTATTAAGTAAGTGTAATTCGAGTCATTACATATTTATCCATCCTTTGGCTATTCACACATACTAGAGTTAAAACAGTAGCTGACACAGTCATGTTTAGTGTATGAATGATAGATGCTTCATTAAAAACAACTATTTACATTAAGACATGATTAAAAAAAAAAAAAGTCACAGTAACTGAAGTGCACAAAATGCAGACTAGAGACATAAAATTCAAACTTCATACCATGTTTATAATATGCTGTGTGCCGTGACCAGTGTGTTTCTAAGTGATTAATTACTGGGATAAAATATGGTGGACCTCTATAACATGCAGCAAAGCCGGGCTGAGGCGTCAAGTTTCAGAACTCCTTCGTGTCCTTGTTGTCAAACAAGTGGAGTCTTTGCTCAGCTGTCAAGCCTTCCTTAAGACTCTGAGAAGAGAACAGAGACAGGACAATGTAAGGTCATTTCCATGGAGAATACTGAAACGTGAAGACTAAAGTGATCTCGGTGGACATGCTGAAATCTTAGTGACATGCTTCGGTGATGGGTGAACTGTAAACGTCTCGGTTAAAAGCTGCTTCCGGACATATGAACTCTTTTATACCACAGCGCTGCTGAATTCTCAAACCTAACCGGTGAGAAGGTTCGGGTATTTAATTTGATCCATTTAACAGCAGCGTTGACGATAGTGCAAGCTGGAATTCAAACAGCAGGTTTATTTTAACGCACCCGTTTGACTACGTTAACGTTTCTATAGTAACAGCTCGTGCACAATCAGACTCAATCTAAGATTATGAAGGAAGAATAAAAGTGTTATTTACCAAAAAAAAAAAAAAAAAAAAAAAATCATTGATATGGTTATAATATTGTCTGTAAAAGGAGTCTCCGGTATATGTACTTGTTAACGGTTCACAAGTTTTCAAGACAGAAAACACTTTCGCTTTCTGGTTCCTCTTGTAACATGGCAAGGTGCATTTTTTTTTTTGCCTGATTATTAATTTCAGGAGAGAGAGGGGGAAAATGAGAAGCTGATGCCTGTTTATAGCTGTTATAATGCAAGTGGTAACAGGAACTAACTTGTTTTCATGAATGATCCACAGCATTAAACATAACTGTAAATGGATAACTTTGACCTTTATTAGATTAAAAAGATAATTGTTGACAAATTGCTGTGGTATAAAGAGGAATCAAACACACTGGGACATGCAGTTATTGAAAAATAATTTTGGAATGGGAACATCATACCAGCCCAGCTTTGATTATTTTCCTGTAACAACATTCCCAGTCATGTTTTATTCCTAACTTATTTACCTGTACCTTGCTCCAGATCCAAAGGATGCAATGAAAGCATTTTTGCATAAGAATATGCATCACACCAGATTTAGCTGACCATACTCTTGAAGATTAAGCACCAGGGTGTGAAATTAACACACTATCAGCCAAATGCGTGTCAGTTTTTGAAGTCGCAAAACATCATGCCACCTTGGCTGGCAGACTACTATTTATTTACACTTCTAAAAATATACACTCACTGAGCACGTTATTAGGAACAAATGTACACATGCGCATTCATGCAACTACCTAAGAATCAGCCAATCGTGTGACAGCAGTGCAATGCATAAAATCATGCAGATACGAGCCAGCAGCAATGTTCACGTCAGCCTTCAGAATGGGGAAAAAATGTGATCTCAGTGATTTTGTCTGTGGTGTGATAGTTGGTGCCAGACGGGCTGGTTTGAGTATTTCTATAACTGCTGACCTCCGGGAATTTTCACACAACAGTCACTAGAGTTTACTCAAAGTGGTGAAATAAAGGAAACACATCCAGTGAGCAGCAGTTCTGCAGACGGAAACACCTTGTTGAGGAGAGAGGTCAACGGAGAACGGCCAGACTGGTTCGAGCCGACAGAAACGCAACAGCAACTCATCTCAGAATGTATAACACGTTGAACCTTGAGGCAGATGAGCTACAATTGCAGGAGACCACGTTGGGTTTTGCTTGTCAGGCAAAAACAGAAAGCTGAGGCTGCAGTGGGCACAGGCTCACCAAAAGAGTTGAACAGCTTTTGTAAAAATGTAGCCTGGTCTGATGAATCTCGATTTCTGCTGAGGCCCACAGATGGCAGGGTCAGAATTTGGCACCAACAGCATGAATCCATGGACCCAACCGGCCTTGTGTCAACAGTCCAGGCTGGTGGAGGTGGTGTAATGGTGTGGGGAATGTTTTCTTGACACACATTGGGCCCGTTAATACCAATCAATCATCGCTTGAATGCCACGACCTATTTGAGTATTGTTCCTGGCCATGTGCATCCCTTCATAGCCACAATTTACCATCTTCTAATGGCTACTTCCAGCATGATAACGCAGCATGTCACAAAGCAAAAGTCGTCTCAAACTGGTTTCATAAACATGACAATGAGTTTAGTGGCTTTCAAAGTCACCGGATCTGAATCCAATAGAACACCTTTATTATGTGGAAGATTCGCAGCATGAAAATGCACCTGAAAGATCTGCAGGAATTGCGTGATGCAATCACATCAACATGGACCAGAATCTCAAAGGAATCTTGTGGAATCCACACCATGAAGAATTGAGGCTGTTTTGAGAGCAAATTGAGGCCCTACCCAGTATTAGTATAGTGTTCCTAATAAACTGCTCAGTGAGTGTATATTCAATTTTATCATGGTAATGATACTAATTTGACTGGTTTATGTGCAAACCATAAAACACTTGTATTAGAAGTGGCAGGTGGGCACATTTTTAATTTTAAACCACCCTGCAGAAATCGGCGCCAGCTCTGCTCGTACACCTAATCCCTTAAAAAAAGGGAGCATCCTGGATCATAATCTCTGTATGTTGTAATATGCCTGCAATTAAACTCTGCACTGAGAGGAGGAAGCTTTCCAGTAGGTGAGTATTTAAAAGAAAAAAAACAATCCTCGATTGCTTTTAAATGTTCAGTTTGACAGGGCAAAGTTTCAGTTCCTCTGTACATATGAGGTGAATATGTTGGAGGGAAACATCCTTCTTTCAGTGCGCATGAATGGACAGTGTATAACAAGATGATACCTACACATGCATCAAAAACTATGCATACATGGACACAGTCTGCTTTTACTTTATTAACCCGTGTCTTACAGCAAGTCAGTCCATCATCTACAAATCTTCTGATCCCTCATGTTTGTCTATTCCCATGTCATTTCATCCAACAATAGCAGTGAATGTGTGTTCGTCTTTAACTATTCCACAGCAAGTCGCAATTCAGAAACTGAGGGGTTGAGGGGGAGGGGGAAAAAACACCCAAAAACACACAAAGAGATCAGCCACACCACTGTGTGTTAGAGGAGGGACATTCAAAAGCACACTTCTCACCATTACTTACCAGGCTTTCTCCTGTAGGGAGCAACACAGAAATACACTAGATCACTAAAATGGTATATTACAAGGTGTATGAAACTGTGCTACGAAATAAAATAACCCTAATAATAAGACAATAATAAGGTATAAAAATGCCAAAGAAGAATGTGCTTTAGTTCTATAACCTATTATTAAGTTTAATCTATCCTTAAGAGTTTCCTTCACCATCTAAAATCATGCAGGTAGGTGAATTGGCGATGATAAATCGCCTCTAGACACAGATGAGTGCATGAATGTGTGGGTGCATGGTGCCCTGTGAAGAACTTGCATCACATTCAACATGTATCCACCATGACCCTTGACAAGGATAGAGTGCATACTGAAGATGAACGAATGAACTTTAAATCACTGTTCCTACTGAGATATTTGACCGTAGCTGCCCAAATAAGTTTGCAGTCTTGATCCAAACTAGAGATCAACTTAGCTTGCTTAGCATTTTTTTTTTTTATACCTTGTCACTAAGCATGATAGGTTGTGAACTGATCTGTGTAGTACTGTGTATTGTGAACTGGTCAGTACTTCTCGGAAATTATACTATAAAAGTCTATGAACATCCCATTCCAGATTTAGTCCCCCTTTGCTGTTATAACTCTTCCCACTATTCTGGGAAGGCTTTCCACTCGATTTTGGAGTGTCACTGTGGGGATTTGCCCATTTAGCCACAAGAGCATTAGTGAGGTCGGACACTGGCAATGGATGAGAAGACCTGGGGCCCAGTCGGCGTTCCAGTTCATCCCGAAGGTTGCCACTGCCAGCCTTGGCAAACCACGTCTTTACGGACCTCACTTTGTGCACAGGGACATTGACATGCTGGAACAGATTTGGGCCTCTTAATTCCAGTGAAGGAAAATCTTAAAGCATACAAAGACCTATACAACTGTGTGTTTCCGGCTTTGTGGCAACAGCTTGATGAAGAACCACATATGGGTGTGATGGTCAGGTGTCCACAAACATTTGGCCATATAGTGTACATGCCACAAAGCACAGCAGGATGTTAACTGTATTGCTCAGTACTGTATTGCTTTGGAAGTATCTGCACTGGTCATGTTGGAATTAAATTGGTGAAATACTAAAATGAAGGGAGAAAGATTTCTACCCAAGCAACAGTTCTGTTTCGAGATATGTACCTTTGACCTCATGGTACGCTCGGAGCGTTTCGCAGCTGCGGCGGCCATCTTCAGAATGTCCGGGTTGCTTTTTGATTTCATGATATCTGAGGAAAAAAGTATTTGAGATCCTTGGTGTGAGAAAATTCATCTAAATCAATCACTACACAGAGCAGAAAATTACATTCTGCATAATAATAATAATAAAATCGCTCTGGAGTGCTGCATATGGATTTGTCGACTGGGAGACAAAACTGGTTGTCCAGATTATACACTCCGACATCTTACCGTATCCTCCCCGCTGCACCTCCTCTGGTGTGGGCTCTCCCAATGCCTCATGTGCTAACTGTAACTGCTCCCGTAGTCGCACCAGATCTCGCTCGGCCTTGGCCTTCACGATGCTCAGCTCTGTGTAGATGTCCTTGTACTTATCCGTTGCGTACTTTTTATCCTAGAGTGTCGAAATCAAACAAGTTCAGCATTCCGGTGCTGTGTGTTCATTCGATTGAATTAATTAGAAATTGTAGCTGATAATTAAATGCGTACTCTTTGGGCGACTTGTAGTTCGTCTTTTAATGAGTTGATCTCCTGCTTCAGATACTGGACTTCTGATTCCTTCACTCTCAGCATGACCTACAAACAAGCTTATATATTACTTATATATTGTACAAGTAGCATTTTATTTTACTTCATCGAGTAATTCAATTCTCTGCCTGGAAAATATATAAATTGTACTCCCTTATTTTTTTATTTAGCAACATATACAGCTCATAATCTACTTCCTGTTTGTTTGTTTGTCCAATCACTGCCTCAGTAGTATTGCTAATTTGTGCTAGCAAGCCTATGAGGTAATACTAAGTTCATGCCCAGCTAGTGGTAAACTAGAACGGAGCATATGGTTCATTCAAATTTGTAACATATGCGATTTGCAGCATCCCATGTATGAAGTAGGGAAAAGATTCAGGACCCAGATACTCCAGGAGCAGAGTTAGGAGAGCAGACAAGGTACATCTAACAGCCTGGACAATACTGTAGGTTTTACATATGCAGAAGTATTTTAGACATAAGATTGTGTTTGTGTGGAGTGGATAGGAGGAGTGAACACGCACCTCTAGTTCATATAGCTCCTTTCCATGAATGACCGTTCCAGATTCGCCTTCCTCACTGGTCATTGATCTCATTTTTGTTATTTCAGCAGCCAGACGATTATTCAGCTCCTTTTAAAACCACAAAAAAACACAAGCCTCAATGTACAAACCCAAAGGCTTAAATGTTGAAAAAGAAGAAGAAAAATAATACTCATACAGGGTATCTGCACTTCAAATTTAATACTTTTTAATACCATATTCAAGACATTTCCAAAACATTTTAAGACGTAAACATCACTTCAATCATGCTACACGATACATCAGCTATCATGGATTGTGTTCATGCACATACATCCATTTCTGGGTTTAAGTAAACTATAGCAGGGTAAACATCTATAGAGGTAGATGGGACACCGTAGTAAATATCCTTTTTGCATTACCATTTGCTCAAAAAGTGAAAGGAAAAAAAAAATCCAGTATTTCCTTCCCATGACTTTCCAAGAGAGGAAAACATATATAGCGATGGATTACAGCAGTCAGAAGAGAAAAGATGTCAAATTTATCATCACACCCTCAGCAGCTGTATTAGAAACCCCCTCGCAACAGTGTTTACTAGTTTTGTTGCAATTTAACACCAGAGTAATGTAACAAGTAGTGTTATCAATATACAGAAATTTTTGTAAAGAAGAAAATATAAAAGAAAAACCTTGTTTTTCTATTTTGTAATATATATAAAAAAAAACTATAAGCAAGAAAAAAATAGCTATTTTGTAATATTACTGATTGAATAATACTTAATAATAATAAATAAATTATTTATGGGTACAAATAGTAATACAACAATAGTACTATATTTCTGACTTAATTCATTTTATGCATTAGACTTTTATTTTGGTGGCAAACCACAGGAAGACCTCCGTTTAGTTGGCAACAGTTTTTTAAAATTCACTTCATTACCAACCATGTGAAATGCTGTAAACCTCTGCCCACAAAAATGTCTGAGATTATGCTAACGTAAAAAACCACAGTGATTCTGCTCATTAAGTCCTTATTTTTACATCTAGGAATTTAAGACATTTGAAGACTTTAAGGACCCGCGGAAACCCCGTCATGACTCCAAGTGGTTTCGATGATCGTGCTGTCTCGCATTAATAACCCCTTTGCCCCTTTGTTCTGCTTACCTGGTTGTGCGCATTAAGCTCCTGATTCTCTCTCTGGCACTGACGCAGGGCCTGTCTCTCAGCCTCCAGCGCCTGTGCCAGGTGAGCGTTCTCCAGACATTTCTGTGAGTACTGCTCTGACAGCACTTCGATTTCCCTCTGAAATGACAGCAGCTCCTCCCTACCAAAAGCACATACACAATGGACTCGCATCAATTATCACTGCTTTTCCATTCCACTTTCTCATCCTGTGTTAAACTAAAAAACACAGATCGTGCCAATAGAACGTTTGTGAGCAGATCATGGCCGAGTTGATGAATAAAACGGCATGTGAATGAATAGGCCAACAGCTTAACCCCACAGCTCTATTAAACATTTGCCAGCCAGGTTGAGTCACATATTCAGGCTTTAGGCAGTCGTCTTAAATGCTTCATTCAACTCCTTTTGTATACAAAAGGAAGTAGTACATAACTGATGATACCATCTCATTAGAGGAGATAATCCCCGTTTCATTTGTGATGCAGAGAACTGGATCAACTTGAGAATGACGACCTGCATGAAACGTAAATTCCATTTCAGTAAACTACTTACTCGTGTTGTCTGCGAATTTCATCAATGTCTGCATTTTCGGTGTTACTATGGGATTTCCTTGCTTTGTCCAATTCTTTCTCCAACTCAGTCCGATGCGCATTCTTCATAGCTTCAATAGCTTTAAAAAAAGAAAAAAAAAAAAAAGATAAACAGACATGTCTACACAAAGCCACAGCGCTCTGATAGCTACATAAACTTCACTTTTGTGAGAACTCACCAGCAATGGTGGCTGCTGTCTCCTCGGCCAACAGTCTCTCCTTCTCCTCCTGCAGGTTCTCCAGTTCCCGCTGGTGTTTCCTCTGCAGCTCGTCTATTACCTTCTGATGCGACTCCTCCATGGCAGCAAAGCCTCTCTCACATGTAGCCTGTACGGTGGGCAAAGAATCAGGCGATAGGGGGCACCATTTAGTGTATTGTTTCAACAGATTTTGGAACTAAATGCTGCCTTTCACAAGGACAACAAGCACGCACACGCACACGCAGCAGAGAAAGGTTTCCACAAAAAGCTCGACAGATTAATACTCTACACTGAACACAGACAGCACATAGAAGCCAGACAGAGACTTGGTATAGGTTACATAGTTCTCACTAAATTAAAATAATTATTCCAGACTGCCTTTCTGTCCCAGTTACATCCTATTACCAATGGTACTTTCGAACATGACTCACGTTTTTTCTTCGTCTAACAGGGTCGTTATAATTTGAGAAGTGTTCTTAACGAGCTTTTCCTTTTATTTCATCTTTAATGGAAAGCAGGCCATGACTTAAAAAAAAAAAAAAATGTAAACAGCAAACCACCACACTCTTCTAGAACAGCAGCAGTGCAGCACATCTGGGGAACGAATGAACAATGAACCATCTGCAAACAATGAAAGGATATCTATAGGAAAACGTGTTTTCATAAGCACGCCTTCAGAGCAAACCGTTTTTACAATTACAGTGCAAGTTTCCACATGAGGAGATACGAAAGCCCTTCCAAACACGTCGGGCCAAACTTGCATCCGACGCATACCGAGCGACACTAATCTTGGAAATCAGTCATCGAAGCCGTCCAACTCTCCGCGGGCCTGATCGGACGAGCATACAGGGCGTTTGTTTTCATATGGCTAAGTCCCAGGGATAGAGCCCTGTCTCGTGAACCTCTGCTTTAATGACAGCCAGCTCCCACTGTGAACAGAGCAGCTTCCTGTCCCCACATCACAGCCACACCTGCACTTGTTTATTCACCCGTTCCCCTTTGGTGGAAAAATCCAATTTCCTCTTTTGTCAGGAATATCATCCAACATGGTGTCATGAGCAATATACAAACAGGATGTTTAAGATCTTAATATTTCATTTAACCGGCAATCACAACCATAATGAAATATTTCTATATCTAGCACTACATACAAAAGTGACTGCTTTACACCACGTCAGCATAACTGTAGCTATAAACTGTAGCATGAAAAAAAGCTCCAAAAAACTAGCCATGTTTGGGGGGAAAAATGTAGAGTAAATATTCATTTCATTAAACTGCAAAATAAACAACAGGGTCCAAAGACCCACTGATCAAGTAGATCATTTTCTTAGCTACCCCAGACAACAACCTCCAGTAAGGTTTCTTTCCTTTTTTTTTAGAGCAATGTCTAAAATCATTATTACAGCATCAAAAATGTTCACTATTTCCTAAATAATGGTTCAAATTGTGTTTGAAAGTCACCAGGCAGACATACTGTACGTGAGCCAGGCAATTACTTACACATAAAGTTAGACTTCAGTTTTAACATACAGATAAATCCACTGAAATCAACCTGAACTGGAAAATATTGTGAGACGGCCTACTATACAAGCTGAGCCATTAAAGACAGGCTGTTGTGAAGAATATCAGAAAGAACTAGAGCAACAAGGAACTATTTTAAATCCAGCATACAAAATCAAAAGTGACCTGCATGTGGCCTGACGAGGACATAACGCAAGTTGCACAGCATTCCTCTTCTAATCTTTGGTCTAATCAAAGCAAAAGGTTATACTTTATCCTCCGCTGCAGGTTTGACATGACATTAAAATTGCAACTGCGGTCGATGCATTTCTAGCCGATTCCTTTTTTATTCCATTATTTATTTTATTTTTTTTAAAATGCTCCTTTTAGATTGAACTGAGTGGCTGAGTGACATCACGCAACTTCTTAAGTCTGGAAGCATGCCTTTTTTGTTGTTGTTGAGGAACTTGTTTTTTTTTTTTTCTGTTTTATTAAGTCAAACTTCCTATGTGCTATCGAAATGGGTTCCTCTACATACAGCCAACATCAAAAGCTACAAGCATGCCTAAGGTTAACGACCATGCAAGGCTGGAGATGAATTATAAAGGTAAAGCAGAAAAGGATGGTAGGATTAGTAAATGGAGAGGATGGGGAAGGGGGGAGGTGGGGGAGTCGGAAGTTGCCACAAGGGTACACAAGCCATCACGGATGGAGAAACAAAAAGTACAAGGAACACAATGACCTTCAGGTTTTCCAGGTCTTTGTTGTATTTCAGACGAAGTAAAACTGCGTCCTCTTCTCGCCGTTTCGTCTCTTCCGTCACTTGCGTCGCTAGCTTCTCGATGCACTGTTTGAGGGAAGCTGTGTTTAGATGGCCATCATCTGGAAGTTCTGCTCTAAGAGAACCCATCACATCATTAAGCTCAGCCAGTTCCTGGTTAAAATGCTCCACCAACATGTTGCGCTCCACTTCATGCTTCTTCTTTAGATTCTCCATGCAGACAGTCAAAGAGTCGATCTCTTTTACATTCTCCTCTGATCTCAGTCTTAGTGTTTCCTCACTCTTGGACACGTCCTCCTTCAGTTTAGCCACTTCTCGCTCATAGGCCTCCCTCACTTCTCGAAGCTCTGTCTTGTGTTTTGCCGCCATGTCTTGTAACTGAATGGCCTTGTCCAGGGAATCGATCGGTTCATCCTCTATGTGGATGCACGTAACTGGCTTGGAGTAATCAGCGATAGTGTTCTGCGGGCTTGACGTTTGGGTCGCCATTTGGTCAAGCTGCAATTTAAGCTCCAGGTTTTGCTTTTTTAACCGAGAACAACCACCACAAGCAGCTGTGGCTGCTTCAATGTCCGAGTGCATTTCGTTCTCCGTTTGGAATATTTGCCGTATTATAAGATATGTGCGAGTTACCTCCAGTATGGCATCTTGAATACACAGAGACAACGGTGTTTGAGGTACACAGCTAGACAGCGTTAAAGCCAAAGACTTGAACTGTACATTTGTAGGTTCATTAATGGTTGACGCAATCTGATTCAACAGGGTTACTTTACTTTGTATGGTTTCAATAAGCCGTTTCATAATGACATCATTAATCTTCTCATCTCCTACTACATCTTTATTGGTCTGCATCTCGGCATGTTCAGTGTTTACTGGGCTCTCAATGTTTTTGATCACAGTAAATAAGATTTTGTTTTCCACTAGCATTCGTTCTACTATATTTTTGACAACAAATGCTTGCTCGCAATCTCCGTTACCTACTTGACTATTCTCAATGCCACTTAAAACTCGATCCAAAATCTCACGCTCAAACAACGCAATCATACTTCCTGTCAAATTCCTTCCCACATTACCTTCCTCAAAGCCAATGCGCGATCCATCACGTTCGTTCTCAGTGGACTTCATCAACATGGCTAATACCTGATTAAGAGCATTAGACCTCCTCTTGAAACCTTCCAACACTTCCTCCATCACATCTCCATCACTCTGTATCAACACTTGGCACTTACTGTCTACTCTGCCTTCATCATCTGCCTCCACCTCTTCCACAGCTCTCTCTTTCAACATTCTAATGTCCTCTTCAGCCTCTGAAAGCGCTCGGTTAAAAGTCCGTTCAGCCTCTTGCTTTTTCATCTGGAGTTCCATGTTCTGCACTTGAAGCTCTCTACAGATTTGTTCAACAGATCGGAGCAACTTTTCCTTTTCGGAAAGCTTGGACTCGATCATCTCTATACGATGTCTGAGGTGCTCTTTCTCCAATTCTGATGATTCGTCATCTTTTTCATTTTCGGGCACCTGAAATCCCAGACCTTTCAGAGTAGCCTCTTTGAGCTGCAGCTTCTTTTCAGTATCTTTCAAACTATTCCCAAGTGACTCCAACTTGAGGAGTGCCTCTTCAAGCTTCTGAGACTTGTCAAGGAGTTCCTGCTCATACAAATTCTTAAAAGCTTCTTTGTCTCCTGCCTCAATCACATCCTGATTTACTCTGCTTTGCTGATACTGTTTCCCACTTTGAAGCTCTGCTTTTAGTCTGTCTATCTCTCGGTCTGCCTCTCTCAACTGGTTGACTATTTCCTGATAACGCTGGTTTAGTGCTTCATTTTCACTCGTTAGCAGTTCGACCTTTTGAGATAGACCACGGTTTGTCATTTGCACCGAGTCGTCCTGTTGACAAGGAGACATATAGGGAGTTTTCTGGACCCTTCCTAACATGTCCTCCATTGTGATCAGCCGGGCCTCGTAATCCCGAATGCTGTCCCCGGCCTTGGCCAAACTCTTCCTCATTGTCTCGTTCTCCGTTTCCTGCTGACTTTTAAGACATTCCAAAAGTTTCTGGCATTTCGTTATGTCGATCGATCCATCATGTTCGTTTGTGTCTCGAGGGAGATCGCACAGTACTGAATCAGTGTGACAGTGCAGCAGTTGTGTCAACTCTTTAACCGACAACGGTTTACTACAATCTATCAAGTCCTCAAGCTCTCTGATCTTGCCCTCATTATCCAGAAGTAAAAAGGCGACCGATTTTGTAACAAGATTAGAAGAAAGGATCTCTGAAGTGGATGATTTTTTGGTGTCAGAAAGGCAAGGTTCCTTGGTGCATAAGTGTGAAAGTGAAAGGCCGAGCTGTGCCTGCATGTTGCGCTTTTTCAGTTCTTGCAGCTGGAGAAGCTCTTTGGTTTCCTGGTACTTCTTTGTTAAGCTCTGAGCTTGAGAACTAACCAGTTCTGGCTTCTTCATCTGGGGCTTTGTCTCAAGACTCAAAGGTGACTCCAGCTTGGAAAAGGGGACCAGACAGTTGGTTAAAATTTAGCAGAGGTGATTACGGATCATTTTAATTTGTTGATTACATCAATAATGTCTCTGAAGATCTGAAGTATATTTACATTAAATTACAATATCCTTGCCCAGTTATTAAGGTTTAAGTAAGAATGGACATGTCTAGTTTCATTCATTTAATGATGCAAATTAGCGTGCTGGAAAAAGAGGTTTAATGGCTATGGTTAGTAAATCACGATAGGGGCATGCACATTAAATGGTTAGAGCTAATTCATGGAGTAAGTACTGCGAAATTAGTGCTAGTGTTTTAATTTGAAACAGATTGCATACCATTACGACAAGCATGTTGTTCTGAACTCTTGAAAAATCCCTGATGACTACTAGAATAAATAACCTAAAGGATTTCATTTTATAGACCGACTTTACATCCCTAAACAAAACAAGCTGCACCCGATCACATTTCCTGTACATAAAGGTGTGAGAAGGGAAAATGATCCAAATTCAAATAGGCCAAGATTTAATACAAAGCAGCCCATCACATACCATCCCTAACCGTCCCCATCCATCCAGTAGCGACAAACGGAAACCAGTCGTATTCACTCCCTCAGAAAAATCAAAAGCTGTATCAAACGTACATAAAATATTCGTTTTTGAATTTCTCTAATTCTCGACGGATTCGATTAGCTGTAACTAAATCCAAATTACTGTGGTACGATTACTTCTAAACTTCTTACCGAATCAATACCTTGACTCTCGTTTACAAAAAAAGCAGCAGTCAAGCTTCAAAAACTGACGAACACAAACACAGACAGACATACAATGCAATTTATTTATTTATTTTAGTTTAACCTACAAACCACTTGGAAACAGGTTTTAAATGAATGAATGAATATTTCAACATGATCATGAATGTCATGCGCCCCCCCCCTCCCCTCCCCCCCCCAAAGCACGTCACATGCTATTATTTATACATCACATCACTGCAACAGCAGATATACGCTCACTGGCTCCTTCAATAAGAACACCAAATCAGCCAATCATGCAGCAGCAGCAAAATACATAAAAATCATACAGATTCAGGTCAAGAGCTTCATTTTAAGTTTGAAATTAAATACCAGAATGGAGGGTGAAAAAAAAAAGTGCTCTCACTGAATTTGATTGGTGTGTTGGTGCCAGACAAGCTGGTTTGAGTATTTCAGAAATTCACACAGTCTAGGGTTAACACAGAGTGGTGTGGGGGGGAAAAAAAAAAAAACATCCAGTGAGCAACGGTTTTGTAAGCGGAAACTCCTGCTTGAAGAGCGTGGCCAGAAGATTATGGCTAGACTGGTTCGGGCTGACAGGAAGGCTATGGTAACTCTTTACAACAGTGGTAAGCAGAAAAGCAGCTCAGAACACACAACACATTAAATCTTGAGGTGGATGGGCTACAACAGGACCACACTGGGTTCCACTCATGCCAGCCAAGAACAGAGATCTGAGACTGCAGGATTACAGAATCTGGACAGTTGAACATTGGGGAAATCATCACCTGATCTTTTCCAAAAATTAAATTATTTTTTGTTTCGTCCCCCCATACCATTCTGTGTAAACTCTAGAGACTGCTGTGCATGAAAATCTTAGGAGATCAAGCAGTTTCTGAAAAACTCTGCCACCAACAACCAATTGTACCAGCAATAAATGTAACTACATGATTTTCTGCACTGCACTGCTGCCACATAACTGGCTGACTGGATTTCGTGAATGAACAGGTGATTTAGCGCTCCTAATAAAGTGGTCGCGAGTGTATAGAGCACAATTAAAACTTTTTCCTAATTTCTTAATTGTCAAAAATGTGACGCAAGAACTAACTAGGGTAAATCTAAATCTTTAAAATATCGGTCTTTCTGAATGGTAATGAGCCAAATTAACTATTAATAATGGAATCTCTTAGCACCTCCGAGTAGAAATACATCTAAATAATACATTAAAGCGATGCTACACGGGCAGCTTTTTGAGGAGATGTAATGGATAATGTCGCATGCAACATTAAATTAAATGAAAAAAAAAATGAAAGCTGTCATTACATCTAAAATGACAGGAGAAAGATAAAGGTAGAAGTGAAAAAGAGAAGGGGGAGGAATTGGTTCATTTACATGCAAAAGGCTCTGAACATGCAAGGCACTTTTTGGCAGCTTTGGAGTTGATAATAAAAAGAAAAAAAAAAAAGAGAAAATAGTAGCTTGGGGGTTTTTTTGTTCACAAACCAAGACATGCAAAGTCTGTTTAATGGAAATAAAGGCACTCTTTGCCTGCATAATTCATTATGACCATCCTAAAAAGCATAAATGGAGAAAGAATTTGACCTTACTGGTGAGATGTACCCAGCACGGATCTGATGCTCCCGATCCACAGCAGCCTTGAGTTGGTTCTCAAGCTCCTGCTTGTGCTGGTTCGAATCCGCCAGCTGCTGGTGGCACGTCTCTAACTGCGCTTTCAGATCTTCTACCTGCAAAGGGAGAAAGTGAAATTGAGTGTCTTCTTTCATTAACTAACCATTATAATCTGATGAAGGCAAGCGAGCGGGCAGTTTCCCCGGGTCATAGATCAGGAATGGTTTATGCTTAGAAATAAAAATGTGCATGTTTAGAAGTGGTAAACTTTACGCTTTAGTTATTTACACTTTCATTGAAATCATTTGGTCGATGCATTTATCCAAAGCTGAAGGTTAAGGCTCCGACAGTTACCGGTTCACGGCACCGGGATTGAACTCTCGACCTTCCGAGCCCTAATCCAGACCCCAATCGCTGAGCCACCAAAGCTCACGGTTGTTCGATAAACAGTTCTTGAGGAATTTGGTTCGAAAAAGACACGAATCACCAGTATTGTCCTTAAAATGCATTCCTTATACTTAATATCATGTCTTAGTTTTTATTTACTATGAGAGAAAATCCCATTGAACACACAAGACACACGAGATGCTTCGCTTTTAATTTCAATAGATTTGAAATAATATAGTTGATGGTTTTCCAAAACCACTTCTATAGAACCACTTCTATTCAAATTAAAATTGTTTTGAAAGACAGCAGTATAATTTATAACAATTCTGATATCAAACGGTGCTATATCAGAGTATCTAAAAATAAATAAATAAATAAATAAAATGCATAATCTACTATAATTTTCAGCTTTTCCACACAACAGAGACAAACCTGTGGAATGTGGAGACATACCCCCTTTTTGTAGCTCTCTAGTAGTTTTTCGAGCTCGGTTGTCTCTCTGGTCCTCAGTGCTGTGGACAGCGGTACTCTCCTCTCCTCTCTGATTGGCGTTTTCTCCACCTGCTGCCAGTGCTGCTCGATCTCATCCTCCACTTTCTGCTGACGCTCGGGCGAGGGCGGACACACGCTGCCCACATTCGTGTGCGCGCTCTCCAAGTCCATCCTGCTGATGTCAGGAGAAGGCTCGAAGGACAAGCTGCCCGTCACACACTCGTACCTCCTCCGTCTCTCCTCCCTCCTCTTGCTGCGTTCGGCGTCGCCGAGCTGAGCCTGGAGAGCGTCGGCTTCGTGGGCTCGCTGCTGCGCCAGCGCCTGGGCGATGGGCCTGAACTCGGCCCAGTCGAAAGTTTTGGAGCGTCCTTCGCGCCGTCGCTCTTGTGCTCGACTCTTCCTCGGCGGCTCACGCTCCACAGACGAGGCCTCGGAGGACGGAGAGTCCTGAGTGATGTCGGGCCGCGCAAGACTCTCCAAGGGGCCAAAGGAACCATGTTCGTCTGTCAGGCTGACCAATATACGCAGACTTTAGCTCATGGGATTTAATCTCTCTTTACAGTTACAGAACAAAATAAATGAATGAAAGAATCAAATACTCTTAAGTACATGATGCATCCCTCTAAATTCTATCTACGCATAGAAAAACAATATAAGCATTGCTAATTGTATAATTCATGCACCAGGTATTAATCAAACACTGACAGTGTTGTATAGTTCTGCTTTTGTCCGGTTTTATCACCTGACCTGAACTCTTTATTATAGTTCTTGTTGTAACCTCTCTCTCGGGCCTCGAAAATATCAGTAAGTACATCCTTACACACACACACACACACAAAAACAAACAAACAAACAAACAAGAGAAGTGATTACACACTGACTCAGAAACCTCAGAATTCACTTTCGAAGCAGCGTTTGTTTGCTCGATATAATTTAACATCCCCCCGCCTGGCTACAGGTTTTCCAATGCTGTTACCAGTGAGTATCAAGGCTACCATAAAAACACATATCTGAACTTCACTTCTCTGTGCTTCTCTGAAAAGAAGGCAATATCCATTAGACGGCCAAAAAAAATAAATAAACGATGTCACAACAGACAAAGAAAACTAGTTTGAAAGAAGGCCACATGTCCATCAGCATATGTAATAGATCCTGACCTTGCAACATCGGGAGCTGTGGAAGGTCGAACATTTTTCATGACGGCTTGGATCCAGTTGCGGCGTATTCCTGCTGTCATGGCGGAGAGGGTGTGCACTCCCTCCTGGGTCTAAAACAAGAAACATACAATACGATCAGAGGGTTTACGCAGTATCTCAGAGCGAGTACTGGAAAGGTGTGTGTGAAAACTCCGTGACCCAAACCTTTTTCAAAAATAATTATTGCAATGCTAGATTACATATAATGTATATATTCATTAGCCAACTTCACCTTTGATAAAACACAGCTAAAAAAGTTTTAAAAAGATAATTTGTATTAGTGAAGTTTAAATTGAAGTGTTTTAACTTTTATTTTTGTGTTGCTATACATAAATGAAACAAGTGTTATCAAATCATATAATTAACCATCGTATAATTAACCTTAAATAATTGACAAAAATAGAAAAATGTCACAACCAGGAAAAAAGATAATAATTAAAAAAAAAATAAAGATGGACAATTAACTGATTGCAAATATGCTAGTAATATTGAATCAGTTACACATGATGTTGATCACCTGTCCTTACTTCACAACTAGCCTCACCTATAAACTAGTAAAATTATTCTACAAAGCTTAACATGTATATTCCACATGAGATACACTTACATGAATTTGGAAGCCATAATTGCGCTGAGCTTGGTACTCTGTAACATTATAGCAAGTGCTGAGGTCAATTTCCCCATCTAGATCCGATGCCTATTAACAGAAAGATTAACAGAAAATTGATGAAATGAACAGAAACAGACGCACGAGTAAAAAGCTGCAACACGTATTCATGGAGGTCCAGGGAAAGAACCTCATGGTTTGGGTAGTTCATTCAAGTCACAAGGAAAACGCATCACAGAAAAAATAAATAAATAAAATTACCTCCTCAGCAATCGAATCCTTATAATATCGTAGGCTGTGGTCCGTCAGTACAAACCAATACTTCTTCCACTGAAAAAGAGCGACAGGCTTATTAAATGGGCATGTAGGGACTGCACGTAAACCTCACTTTGTTGTTTAGGTACATAAATGGCTAGGAAGACATTCAGCCTGCTTTTAAAGCCCATAAAAAAAGAGCAGATGGAGAGTAACCTTTAAACTTTTACCCATTGAAGCAAGACTATCAAAGTGTAGCTGTGCCCTTTCCAAGCTCCAGAGAGCCCTTTGAGCATGACGCAACTGAGGCAGCAGTTGTTCGCACAACTTTTAATAAATGCACCAAAGACAGAGAATGAAGAATTTAATATTTTTCTTTAAAAAAATTTCTGTCACTTCCTGTGCCTATTGTCCTGTTTTCGTAGTTACTGTACGTTTTAGCACACGTTTGCACGTGCACTTTATGTAGAAAGTGTAGATCATTAGTTCGGTCTCGTCTCTCTGTGGTTTAGTGTGTGTTTTATGCAGCACCATGGTCCTAGAGGAACGTTGTTTCGTTTCACTGTGTACTGTACCAGCTGTATATGGTCGAAATGACAATAAAAACACTTGAACTTGACCAGAAACACCCAAAACAAAAACAACAAAAAAAAAAAACCTGCATGATGAAATCCTGCATGTGTAAAGTACACCTATTACAGGGAGAGGAATTAGCCTAACTTTACCCCAGGATGTGCTCACACTTGTTTAATGGCCCCTGCTTGTTTTACAGGTTAGGCAGGAGCTAAAAATGTAGCATAAATTTAAGCTTCTGATATAACAGATATAAGAGGCTTCAGGTCCAATCTCATGTGCTTGAGCCCTCAAGCATAAGCATAGTCCTATGCAGTAAAAAATAAATAAATAAATAATGAATGAATGCAAATGCAACAAATCATGCAGATACAGGTCAAGAGTTTCAGGTAATGTTCACATCTGAATGAAGAAAAAGTGTGATCTCTGTGACTTTGATCATGGCATGGATATTGGTACCAAATGGGCTGGTTTGAGTATTTTATAAAACTGCTGATCGTCAGGGATTTTCACACACAACGGTCCCTAGAGTTTACACGGAATGGTGCGAAAAACAAAAACCATCTTGTGAGCAGAGGATCTGCAGGCTGCAACACCTCGCTGGTGAGAGAGAACAGAGGAGATGACCAGACTGATTTGAGCGGACAGGATGTCTATCGTAACTCAAATAAGCAGTCTTTACAACCGTGGTGAGCAGAAAAGCATCTCAGAACGCACAACACATCAAACCTTGAGGTGGATGAGCGAAAACAGCAGACCACATCCAGTTCCACTTCTGTCATGGGCACAGACTCACCCAAACTGGACAGTTGGAGACTGGAAACAGATCTGTGATTTTTTTTTTTTTCTTTCTAATCTTCAACTGTCCAGTTTCAATGAGGCTGTGGCCATGATAGCTTCAGATTCCCGCTCTTGGCTGACAGGAGTGGAACCTCATGTGGTTGCCCATCCACCTCAAGGGTTGACGTTCTGTGCATGCTGAGATGCTTTTCTGCTCAGCATGGTCGTACAGAGTGATTATATGAGTTACTATATCCTTCCTGTCAGCTCGAGCCAGTCTGATCATTCTCCTCTGATCTCGCTCATCAACAAGGCGTTTCCACCCACAGCACTGTCGCTCATTCGTTGTTTGGTAGTTGTTGTTGTTTGCACCACTCTGTGTAAACTCTAGAAACTATTGTGACAAAATCCCAGAAGATCAGCAATTTCTGAAATACTCAATCCAGCCCATCTGGTACTAACAACCATGTCATGATCAAAGTCACAGATTACACCGCATTCTACATTCTGATGTTTGATGTGAACATTAACTGAGATTCCTGACCTGCATTATCTAATCTCCATTATTATTATTTTTTTGTATCGCAAAACACACTCACTCTCTTTCTTTTGTGCAGAAACCAAATACATACTATATATATATATATATATATATATATATATATATGTGTGTGTGTGTGTGTGTGTGTGTGTGTATATATGTATATATATAAAATATAACACAGGTCACCTACCTGGCCTTGCTCATCAAGTTTCACCATCCAGCCTTTCTTGAAATTCAGCAAGTCTGGCTGTAAAAAGAAAAAGGCTCATAGTTTTCAAAACTTCTACAAGAGCAATCCAGCCAGTGCAGTTTATGTCTCTCAGTGACGTCACACACAATATTACATGCAGAATAAAGTTGGATAAACACCGGGTGGCCCGTGTGCTGCGTACATTTTCATTCTGCAATCCTGCACGCTTTTTTTTTTTTTTTTTTAATAAACTTACTAGAGCAGGCATCTAAAAGAAAACCTTTAACACCACATGATCTTCAACAGGCATTCAGACATTCCCACAATGAGAACCAGGAGAAACAAATGGTGTTCTGGTCCTTGGTTCCTTTATGCTCTTGCCCAGTAGGCGTGCAATTCTCTTGTTTGACAGATTTGCCAACACCTTCAAAGATGTCTATCATGGTACCAAAAAATAAAGTACATTTTAAAAATAAAAAAAAAGAGCAGAAAAACACACTGCATGCATCTAGTTCAGTGTCTCTCAAATGTTTGTTTAGTAGAAATAAACACTTGAAAGTGATTCACACAGTGGATGTAAAACTCAAATCAGGCATTTGTGCACTGTGGCCAGAAATGCAGGGCGCGAAGAGTGTAAAAGAGTACAAACACTCAAATTACCACTTAGACACGAATAAACGAATGCACACAACACTAGAGTGTCAAACTAAACAGAGAAAAAAAAAAAAGAGACATGAAGCCGAACAGACGGGTTTGGAATGTGTGGTTGAATGCAGGGAGGATATAGAGATGACCTGGGTATGAGAAGGGAGGATGCTACACCCAGCAGCACACATGGGAGGATTAGGGTATCTGTGTTCGCACAATAACAGAAAAAGATGCCACAAAGAAACAAGTTGGCAATCATGATTAGCTGAGGTAGATATGAATTCAATTGAATAGTGAAAGCTTATAGAACGTAGAAAGGTACAAACAAAACAAGTGGTCTTACAGAATGTAGAACCAGGCATGTAAACATCTAAACAAAGAACACTGATCAGATAGAACAACAGTGCTGAAATTACTCGGACTCTGTCGTTCACCCTCCACTGACTCACTCACACTGTTCCTGCAAGTAAAACATTCCAAAGCAGCTGTTTGTTGTTTCGAAGAAAAAAAGCCTCGTTTCAGAATTCTTGTTGACCTTCAAAGTTCAGAGAACAACAAAAGCCTTGTGATAGTGTTCTTTCCGAATGCACTGGCTTCACACCCTTGGGTGACAATGTTCTCTCATATCGATGCTCCCCTGACAAAAATTCACACAAACAGAGGAGGGGGGGAAGAAAAGAAAGAAAGAAAAAAAAAAAAAAGAGGGTACTTACTGTCATGACTGACTCCGTTGTCCTGCGGTCCAGTGACTTGGCTCTTCTCAGTGGAGGAAGAGTGGAGGGGTGGAAGTCCAGACCCTGTGCTGGGTCAAGCTTCTGCTCCTACAGGACAGAAAACATACAAGCCTTGTGGAAAGTCCTAAAACATCTGACTCTTTCCAATATTGAAGCACTTGAATCAGCACAGCTGATCCACTCAATAACTCAAAGCTAGTGGACTGTACTGTTTAGGAAAAAGCTGACCGATAACTGTGAGCTTTGACCAGTCCGTCCCGATTTCCAGGGAAAACTGAAAACCTTCACAGCTCAGATCACAACAGCCGGTTCTTTCGCTCAAAATCACAATCTTTCCGAAGTGAACTGTGAAGTAAAAGCAAAAGCTGGCCATTTTAAACGCTATGAAGCGGAACGTATCCTGACTCGGCACAAATGTCCTGTTTTTGACATTTAGCGTGTCGTTGAGCAACACTAAATGTTACTGTGAAATGTTACTTGCCAAGGTTGGCAAGATCCGTGATTAAATTTGCGAACAGGCTGTTAAACAAATATATGGTGGAAAACAAAGTCAGTGTGTAGATGAACAGAATGCTGACAGTAGAACAAACCCGGCTTCGGGCTGTCGTGGGAAGACTCAGACGTAAGCAAGTTCTGTACCTGTCTGTTGAAGCGTCTCATTTCACTGCGGCCCTGTCTGGCCTCACTGCGCACCGTCTCCTCGACCTCCATCCTCTCTGCGTTCTCCAGCTCCAGCGCCTCAAGCTTCTCGATCACGTTCGAACGCCCACTGACCACAGAGAACGAGCAGAATGTCGTTCAGAATATTTGTGTGTAAATGAATCAGGGTACTTTAAAAAAAATTTTTTTTAAATAAAAATAGTGCAATACTGTACATTTTTATACATTTAAATGCACTGAAAATTGGCTTGCTTTTACTGTAAACAAAAATGACTGCTATCTCCAACAAACATACCACTAATCTAAAAGATGATTAATATGAATAAGCTACAAATAAATCTGGCCACTGACATCATTTCCTCACTTCAAAAACTTCACCCAGAAGACAGAAAAAAATCTTCATACTCCCCAAAAAAAGAAAGTGCTTGGTGTTGACTTTGGAATACTAAAAAAAGAAGAAGAAAAAAAAAAAGTTTTGCCTCCTGACTTTGAAGAGAGGAATTTGGTTTTCATAGCAGAGGGTGGAAATATTAAATTGCTCATTTTGAATTTTGCCCTTATTTGGGGAATACACAGCACTGAAGGTCCTCCTTAAAAGGAAGCAAAAGAACCAGTCAGTGAGGTATTTATGTCACATGACTGCTTTCAGCCTCATTGGCTGCTGGGTATAAAGTGGCACAGTTCCCATAAACCCAAATTAGCCCAAACCCAAATGGAAGCCATCTCTTTCCACGGGACAGGTTCAGAGTGTTCAAGCTCTCTTGCCACTGTGAATAGTTTTCATGAGAAGGAAAACGGGAGGCATCCTCGACTACACAGAGGCACGTCAGCATCTTTGTTTGAAATGCGTCGGCTTTGGGCTTTTGACCTCTGATCTGTGGGAGAGGAGAATCCCAGCAACATGATCCCTGTTCAAGAGCACCAGAGCTGTTTATCGCAAATGTGTTTATATCCAACATAAACAATAGAGAGAAAAACAACTGAGAACTGAGATTGGGGAATTACACGCTTTCTAATCATTCCATGTAAAAACCTACGCAACTAGCCTTAATGCACAGAGCCATTATGTCTTCCTGATGAGGACTGGACGGGTTTAATCCAGAGACTGGTTTACAAAGTATATCTGCTGTGCACCTACAATTAGAGATCATTTTATTAGGCACACCTACCATAGAGGTGCACTTTGTAGGTACATGTCTACTGTCTATAGCCTATTTTTATTCTTTTGAGCTGCACACTGTCAGTGACAATATTTTAGTGTGTGTCTTACACAGCAGTGTTCTATGCAATTATATGCAATATAGTATGTAGTTGTGCGCCAAAGCCCTAAAAGGTGTCTTGGATTTTGCACTTTGATCCACAAAACGATTGCCCAAGCAGACCACACATTGTGCAAAGGGCAGCATATCTCTACTTTTCCATTCTTCCTCGTTATTTAATCAAAATCATACGAGCATTACAATGAAATGCTGCTTAAAAGGACCGCATTTTGACTCGCAGCAGCATTGTGTCCCAGCCTCAAAGTCAAGTCTAATAGTGTCCAGCAAACTTTTCTCATCTTTCTAGAATGTAAATAAACTAAATGTGATGAAACATTCTTAAGAAGCTACTGTTGTCAACTATAAACATTAGCTCCTTGATTTGGGAAAACGTTTACTGAATATTTAGCTAGCTTACTCAGTCACATTAGATAGAAAGCTTGCCAGAAAGTTCCACAGGGCATCTGATTGAGAACAAATATGAACCCGAGTGATATAGCTGTAGTTGAGGAACTGTAAAAGTTCAGGAGTTATTTGTTACATGCTGCTCTGTTTTCCCAGTGTTTCAGGGGGCATATTTTTATTAGGAAAAAAACCCCCAACCCCTTCTGGTATAGGCCACACCTACTTCTGGCTCAAATCTGAATACAGCTACTGGTCATTGGAGCACTAAACAGATACAGTTAGTGCCATGACAAATATGCACTTTCAAATATCTATTTCAGAAGGTCCAGAAGTTAGTCCGTCGGAGCAGTTGATGGAGCTGCAGAGGGGAAAGTTTGTGTTTTTCTGACTCACCTCCTCTCTGGGCTGAGTACAGCCTCCCTGTCCTGTCTCTCTCTGCGTTTCTCAGGCCTGGTGCGTATTCGGAGTGGTACGTGGCTATCTGTGCTGGCGTCCGAGTCAAGCGAGCTGATGGAGCCGCTGATGTGCGAGCCGTTAGACAACAGACTGCTGCCTGAAGGGAAGGGTTCACTGTGTGCAGGCGATGGACACCGTGGAACACCCCCCAGCAAGCCTGCTGTCGGGGAAACCAGGTCCTGCGGGGGCTGAGACATACACGGGGGAAAAGAGAAGGTGCCGCGGTCCACCTCATCGCCGTTAACGGAGCCCAGGTCCGAACTACGGCTCATGGATGCCTCCTCTGCTTAGGAGAGAAAAAGAGAGGGGACATGGACTTTACATTAATGGATATTTTTATTTTTATAATCACTGTAGGTTGACAGCATAACAGACAGGATGAAGATTGGGGTCATGTTTTCCCTCCACCCACACTGTGACAAATAAATCTTACTCACAAGTAGTCCCACTCATATTTCAACAAACACCTTGATTTTTAATCTCTGTTTTAACATCACGGTTGTATTTTGCCTTATTTTAGGTTGGGATGTCTTTCCATGCTATAAAACTAGAGTGTACAGATGTTCATGTGCTTTTGAGCGTCTATTTGTTCTGCCTGATGGACACACTGTATGAACAAATGTTCTCACGTATATAGATCAGGCGGGGTGGCGAAATGTCCGGGAACAGGGATGTTCATGCTTCTATCTCCTGATATAGACAGAGCCTTCCTTCCTGCATTCCTCTCCCACTATGTTTAGTAGCTGCAGTTTTTGTTGTTGTAATTTAATGCATGCCGTAGACTGCATATCAGTGTTTTATGGATTACAGTTACCAGGTAATAATAGAAACCAAGCCTCCTAAAGCCAACTGCTTAAGAAGCAGAAAAAGAAAAATGCATACTGTACACAATGATCACCATTGTGGATCTCTGTTAGAGATAAATAAGACTTGTTTATTAAAGTGTACTGGCTTGTGAACTATAACTCTGGTACCTGTGCCCATATTGGCTATTATTATTATTAATATTATTATTATTATAAATAGGGAGACGGAGGCCAGGTGCTTATGTTACGTTTCTTATAACTGCTCGGCTATACTTAGAACGTTATAAGAACCCCCGTACCTGCAGGGGTCAGCAGTGAGCCCTGGGGTGACATGTCTGTTGAGGACCACGCCTGCGACACTTCTGCTTCTCTGCTCTGCAGCTCCTCCTGCCATATGATGGAACTGGAGTCTGGAACCTTCTCCGCCTCAGGGATGCCCGAGCCCGTCACAGCTACCTTGGCTGGACCAGGCTCCTGAGAGAAAGACAATCATCCTTAGCACTCCGGTGACCCTCTCTGCTTTTACCGATAACGTTCAAATCCAGAAATATTTTTTTTTAATAAATAATAGACGTCCAACGTCATGCTTAGCATCAGGCGCTCGGCTCTCGCAGAACTCACCTGAGACGTCGTGGGCTCCACCTTGCGCTTCTTCTTTTGATTTTGCTTGTTGGTCCTTGGATAAACAACTAGCTGCTCGCTCCACCTGGTAAAAACAAACGTTCACCTTCAGAGAACCCTGCAAGTTCTACACTCCTGCACTGCTATAACGGTTAGTAAAAATAAATCTCACGGGACATGGCATGTGTGCAACATACCCGTTGATAATTTCCTTGCTGTCCCCCCGGATGTAGTACTCCTGTTCAGGCGTGATGATGCACAGCGCGTTCTTCTGGCCGGTCTTAGGTTCGGCATCTATCACATCTGTGCACAGGTTCATGTTGACAGTGCCTTGCGGTAGTGTGCTTGGCTGTGAGGGGAAGCAGATGGAAAATGTGATTTTTCCAGCCTAGTTCACAAAGGAAGCACATGTCAGTGTTTTTGGCAACCAAATATTTAGTGAGGGCGGAAAAAAAAAAAAAGAAACAGAACCTGTCAACATAATCAGATTTCATGGCTGTAATGAATTAGTTCTATATAATCCTGCATCTTTCCATGTGGTGTAAAGGTTTTATTGCATGCGACTCCATCCTTCAACACCAATACTCCAGAATACTAAGACGACCATAAAACAGGGAAATAAATAAGCATTGTGGGTTAAACAGACGCAAGCTAAAGATCTTACTATTCGTTATAATTCATATAAAACATAAGGTTATGTACAATTCCAAAACATAATACACATCAGTTATGATTGTGGTTTTATATACACAATATGTACGTTTGTCAGCAAAACAGCAGGCTTGCTTTAAAAAATGTGGAAAAAAAAACCCTACCAACTATAATTTTTTATTTTTTTTAAAATTGACAAAAATAAATTCAGTATAAAATGTTAACATTTTACAATTTTAAAAAGATTCAGAACAAAATGTTAATTTTATAAAAATGCTGATACCTGCAATATTTCAGTAGCGATATTATGAAATTTGGCCACGTCAGCGGTTGGACTTCGGTTTGTCTTCTCACTGTTTTGTGTCTTTATGTGTTTACTTTTCCAACACTATAAAGCAACCTTGGGTATTGAGAAAAAAAAACTATTTATATAGTGCCTAAGTCGTCTTCTATATTATAGTCACGTTGCCTAGCTAGAAGGCCAACTTTTGGAGCCCGGGGCCAGGCAAGGGAATACAGGAAGCAGCAATGTACAGCCCTAATCTCTGTCTCTGTGTAAACTAAACTGTAAAGCTTCCTAACGTGGAGGACAAATCCCAAGAGAATCATCAGAGAACACGCTTAATCTCGTCACTACAAATAGCACGATGTGTGACCCACATGTCCGTGCTGGATGTTCAGCTGCTAAGAGGCTCAGATTCATGGTGGCACATCTCAGTATTTCTGCCTGAGCTGTTATCAGCCATTTTGTGGACCCTCGATGTAAACCAGGTGCTGTCTGTTCCTGGCTCCTTTTATGGCTATTTTAAGTGGATCTCGCTTTATTAAAAATCCACCAGCAACTGTCGGCGACTGCCAAATATGGCAATTACAGCGTGTCACAGCTACAAAACTGCAGAACTGTTTCTGTCTCACCAGACAGACTGCTTCTGAGGGGAGAAAAAAAAAAAAAAAAAAAAGAGAGAGAGAAAAAAAAACCCTGCGTAATGAGACACCAGCAGCTCACAAGAGCCAGAAGTGCATAGTGAATAATAGCACATCTCTCAGCACAAAGCTCTGAGAGAACCGAATGGCCAAGTTGACATGGACTGTAATATCAACTATCCCAAGTGATACTGAGCACCATCATGAAGGGGGAACTCATAGCCAGCTGGTACGGTAATGTTTATACGACACTGTTGTCTGATCTTCGCACTCAATGGGGGGTGGAAAACTTTAAGCGTTTTTTTTTTTTTTTTTTTAAGATAAGAGATAAGCAACAAATCAGAGTTTGCTCAAGTTAAAAAAAAACAACAACAAAAAAACAAAAAAACAAAACGCAGGGTCTGGTGTGTAGCTATACTGTCAGGGTAACAAAAGGTCTGATTTTGGCAACGACACAAGAGAGCATGACTCTTGCCAAGTCTTGCCATTCATACGCTTTATATTAGCGCTTCAAAACAAGGGATCAAATAACATGCACTTCTATTGTCTCAGCCTTGGTTAACTAGCTGATTATTTTCAGAAGTTATTTATTTTTAAATGAAAACATTCACACTGACATAAAAAGCAATTTGCTTTGCTCTGAGACAATCTGCTAACTGACTAAATGGGACTGCCACTGACATGAAATATTTTTTTTTTTAGACAAATCAAGAAAGTATGCAAAGTAATGAAAACTGTAGAGATTGTGTTGCAGGGGAAAAGATTAACCACATGGCCTGGTGGATGCACGTTAAACAGCATGAACGTGCCTTGACTTGCAGTGCATTTAATCAAATTGCAGAGTTGAAGGGTGAGAGAAAATGACTGCGGTAGCGTCAGGACAAATCCCCCTTCCGAACACCTTCGACCTTTCAGGCTATTTATATAATAAAAAAACAAACACAAACCGAAAAAACATCACCACAGAAGCCTTTAATCTGACACACGGCACTCTGTCTTCTCCGCTCCAGTGCTCGCTAGAGCAAAAGAAAAGATCTGCATGACTGTTGCATCTAAAGGGAGTTTAAGAGTAGATGAGCGATGACCCTCTGCCCCTCTACCCGTCTGTCTTCTACAGATGATTTGATTTAAGCTTCCTAAACACAGGGTTTGGTTACAGAAATAGGTATTGCGGTTGGGCCTTTGGTGGAATGAGGATCTCGGAGCATTTTTTGCATTTCCATGTGGTTTCGGGGGGCTAATGTTCTCAGAGTATGGCAACGTCATGATGGCCCTCTTCACATGAGTTTCACCAAATAAGGGCATATTGGGGGAACGCTTTTCTGAGCGCAGGCTTCACAGTCAGAGCATCTCTCTCTCTCTCTCTCTCTCTCTCTCTCGAACAGCCACAACAGTTCACTTCAAGAGTCGAGCCCTTAAACGGATGTATTGTTTATAGCTTGCGATGCTGACAGGTTAGAGAAACAAGTAAAGGATAAGTGGGATTTAGCAAAAATAAACATCCCAAACCTTTGGAGCCATATTCAGACACGGCTTCAGTTAATATTTTGTTAAGTACGTGGAAACTGAAGTTTAAGGGGAAAACCAGGAAGTGTGAGTCATTCTACAGTTCTAACAAATATCACAAATAGATATTCAGATTGTGTGTCTGGACTATCACATTTTTTTTTATTCATGGCCAAAAGTTTGTGGACATCTGACCATCACACTCATGTGTGCTTGTTGAACATCCCATTCCAGATTTAGTCCCCCTTTGCAGTTATAATAACCTCCATTCTTCTGGGAAGGCTTTCCACTAGATTTTCCATTAGATTCTACACCTTACTGACTTTCGCGAAACAAAAGTTTTTATTTGGTATGTATTATATTAAAATAAAATGAGCTTCAGTGGTCGGAAACTGTAACTATAGTTCACATTAGTCGTTCTGAATCTCACAGCCTTCTGCACTAAACACCTCTGCTTTTACTAAGTGGATTAATTAGCGTGCATGAATGACAATTGATTTTTTTTCAGAATCGAGAAGACGGTATGTGGAAATTGACAAAACCAAGCAAAATAAAGTCCGGTGCAATGCTGTCACACACAACTCTCTTGCTAGTACAACACTGAATCACCTTGTTGTTCAACAGATGCTAGTCATCGTACTGTATTACATCACATTATACGTTAGCTGGTCAACTGGGTAATCAATTTTAGCCAAATGGGTAACCAAAACTGGGCAGCACATTAGAGCTGTCGGTAGGCCAAGTAATCAATTTATGCTTTTTTCCCCCTCCACCCACCGTTGGCATTTATTTTTGGAGCCTTTTGAGATCAGCATAATTTCACTACGTCATTTTAATTTTAGTTCAGCCTCATCCTCCCGACCCACACGTCCCTGACCTAATTCTCTGGCTTTTCCTGAGGGGTCTCATCTCGGCACAGATGAAAAGTGAGCACAGACAATAGGACTGACGGAATCATCAAACTGCTACAATCGAAGGAAAAGCTATACTACTCTGAACTGATGTCAGACATCCAAGTCCAGGTGCATAAGGTTTCTCCTTCTGGACACAAGTCATTTCACCGTGAGCTTTCTACAGTTTCTTCTGATGTAATGGCACGGCGTGAGCCGAGTGTCTCTCTCTCTCTCTCTCTCTCTCTCTCTCTCTCTCATCTTGCCAACTAATACACAGCAAATATTAAACTGGATCTGCTATACGTGGCACTTCGGCCATTGATGAGGACTCAAACTCAAGGATATTACAGGGTTTTCAATGCTGCAGTGCAGAGTGTGTGGGCCTCACAGATTATATCCCAACGCTGTAATCGTTGGCCTGATCAGGCAGCCAATTTTCACTCATGACACACTGGAGTGAATTAAACAGGCTCACGTCGGCCCTGCGATCGCGCCACAGGCCACGTCACATCCGCCTCCATCATTCATACGCTTTAACGAATAAGAGCGGTCACATGACTGTTTGCCTTTATTCTGTGTATGACCTCAGCATTTTGAAAAAGTGGTGACTGCTTTATTCGTGGAAAGCAAGTCACCACGCCATGCGTGTGTTGCCAGCATATGAGAACACTTTCATGAATAATAAGGGTGTATTGAGTGCTTACAGATTCGTCCAGAGCGAAGCGCAAGCAGCCGTGTTCATAGAGGACGAAGAAGCGCCGCTGCCATTTCTGCAGGAACAAATGGATTAGTTATAAACGCAGCACTGTAGAAGCTTTCTAAATGAACACTCGCTTATTTTAAAAGACAAGCAAGCTTAGCAGAGCATCTGAGGGACAGGAAAGAGATCACGTCTAGGACGAATCTCATAGACAAACAACTTACCCGAGACCTCTGCATCGGATTGTCAAAATCCGTTCCCTCTGGAGCCAAGCACAGCCAGCCTCCATAGATCGGTTTAGCCTGTAAAGACAGGACAAGATATGAACTCACTAAATGCGAACAAGATCAGACATGTGGTTTGAATAAACAAAAAATGGGATCGAACTCTTAAGCGTAAGCTACTGATTGGCACAAGTTCATACGTTCATCGACGGATCTGCACCACTTCTCAGACACCAGTTTTCAGCAGATTCCACAGACTTCATGAAACTTACATATGTGATATATTCTTCTTGGTGTGTTAGATTCTCTGTAAATGTAATGTGTAGTTGCACAATGTTACAGCCTTTGAAATCATACACAGGAAGTGATGTTAGAATGATATTTTTTTGTCTTTTCGGATGCTCTCTCAGACAGTCTGTACAGGATTTCATGGAGGGTTTGTGATTGTTTGATTTTTCTGCTGCTTTTTGTGATGCAACTGAGTTTTTTTGTAAGAGGAAAACCACTTTCGAAATTGGCGAAATTGCAGTCTTCCACAGTGATGTTTGCTGGTAAACGAGACCTTTTAGCTGTAATCATGCTCGACGCACGTGAACCGAATACGGCTTTAGCCGAGTGCGCGTTGTGAGGACGTCACATGGTGTGCATCGGCCCAAATCTTCAGAAAATCTGTGGTATTTTCTAAAAACTATAACTTCCTCCGAATGTTGTGGCTTCCTGTCATTTTGTGTTCATTTCTGTAGAGTAAATACATCATGGAGCTTCTCGCCTCATAAAAGCTACTGTGCTCATACTACTGTAACTTTGCTGTAGAGGCGTACACGATACTAGTATGCACAAGCGACAGCAATTTCTTTTCGAATCCAATTCCAGTACTTTAAAAACATCTTCCAGAAATGGAGGTGGAAAATTTACATCAAAGGCTGCTTATTGGAGGAGTGTGTGATGTGAAACTTGTGGTCATGGTGACGTTTAGGGCAGGAACGTGTGGGTCAAAATGGTAATGTTGGCATCGGAGGCAGAACACATGACAACGACAATCACGTCGAAACGTGCGGTCGTGTGCGGAAACGCTGATGAAATTACAGTACAGTCCAACTTCTGTGTTACAAACCTATCGTTTAACAGTACTAGTACCGGAACAATCCGTCAAGTCATCAGCTCGCGTTTAGTGTGCTTTCGCTTTCGTGTGTTTAACTCGAATCCTGGTGTGTTTTCCACCTTGGCGTGATTCTCAGGCAGGTGAGAACGCAGCAATTGTGCTCAATCTCAGTCCGGTTTCAAGTGAACATCGGTTCGATTGCAGTGAGAAACTCCTCAGCTAACCCGAAGTGAACCACACGTGGCGTGTTGTATATTCTTGGTTGCAGATATTTTTTTTTCCCCCGTATATATGAGCTTCTAAACTAAGTCAGAACGGTTGCAGAAATATGAGCTGTTGTGGATATTTGGGCTGAGAAACAGAAGGGGAAGAAAAAAAAAACGCTGGATAGGCTAAATGTTTTATATTGGTCACTTATATAATCATTTATTTAGAGTCAGTTCCATGTTCTCTGTGCTTGGTTGTTTTTGGTTGTCTTCCCCTCCCCTTTAGTTACATGCAGTGTGAAACCAAACCTTTCAGTATGAATAGGTAATGGAAGAGACTAGATGGACTCTAATAACGTCCTTTGCTGCATTTTGGTGTCTGTGTCATACTAGGCGAGATCAGTGAACAAAAAACAAATACAGCCCTTCAAAAAGACAAGGGGGGGGCGGGGCGGGGCAGAGAAGAGGAGATCACATCAGGTGCTTGTATGTGGAGTATGCAATTTTACAAATTCCTACCAGAAGTTCATCACTTACACAACAGCACAGGCTTAATGCAACACCCCCCCACGCAAACACACAAACACAGGAATGTTCAGTCACATGGGAACCCATTCAATCAGCACGGCTTTAGACAAAAGACATGATGTGCAGGTCTGCAAGCGCCGTGCTGAGCTGCAGCTATACTGCATGCGTTTACAGGACGTACTGATGTTGCAGTGCAGCGTGTTAATACTCTCTGTACGTGTGCCGATTTTCTTTCGAGAATATTCCCGTCACTTCGACGCTCTGCCTCAACAAGACACTGAATGCTGGCAGCGGTGTGAGGAAGGCCACGGAGGCACCCTGCAGTGCAGGACCAGACAAGTTCATATGGCTGCAACAGCCACGTCAGAAAAGCCGAGTATAATATTAACATGCAGCTAATGGCCCGGAAACTCGATACGCGCACACAAAAATGTGGCCAAGCTTCTCACCTGCGTTTAAACAGGCTTTCGCTGGCATACACGTGCAAGACCTAGTGCTACGCCACACTGAAAAGTCATTTCTATAAACAACACATTTTTTGTGCATTTGCGTGCATGTCTGTTTGTTTTAAATGGCGTGCATCGAATGTGTAAAGCACTCTGCTTTGCTACTTAATAAAATACGCTACATAAATAACATTTTCTCCTCCACGATTAAGGTCAGATAAATGCACTTCATTGCAGCCAACAGCACAATGGGCATCAGGCCATTTAATAAAGCTTATGAAACTAACAGAATCTAAAAAAAGAACTGGGCCCCGAGTGCTCCTTTCCTCTTTTGAAAAGGAGGAGGAGGGGGGAAAAAAAGCACAACAAAAGCCAGCTGTGAGTGCCGTGTGTAGTGTTGGTGGAGTGGTTTACCCAGGAGAGCAGCGGCACACCCCTGCACTTTTCCTCCACATATTGACGGCCTGCTTCCTCTCCTGAGCTCCTCTCCTAACCTTGCGGGCCTCCCGCAGGCATCGCGCTTAACTTCCAATTTCCTCCCGGCCCGGTCCCAGGGGGCCGCCTTTTCTCCCAGCATCCCCCTCTTTCACCCCTGGATGCACTCTCCGGGTCTCTGCCGGCACAGGACCCTCCCCGCTCTGCAGACCAGTTCCCCTTTTTTTGCAGACTATGTAGCTGCTTCTGAAGTGGAAGCGACCTTTGGGAGGGGGAACTCTGCTTTCCCAAACCACACTTCCTTTCACAAGCTCTCCTGCCCCCCCCAGAGCCTCCCACAACCCACAGTCCTGCTCCCTGGAGCTGCCAGGATGGCTACAGATAAACAAAAGAGACGTTTACATTGTATTTTTTGGGCAGATATAGAATCAGGCATAAAAGGCAACAAACTATATTTGCTATTACTCTGTTGGTTATGGGAATAGCAGGATTTGTGTTTGCTTTGATTGTGAACTGCTGCTTCTTTTCTTTATCAACTGTGCAGTCTTGTGTTTCATAATCCTGACTAGGACTGTTCCAGTTTCACTGTTATTCATGGTGTATGACTGGACATTTATCTCACCTTTTAGTTTAAAAAAATAGATTAAAATGCATTTGCTGGCTCAGCATGTCACCTTTTCTCATACTCACTCACTCACTCCCTCCTGCAGGACATGAATTTATAGAAAAATTTAAGTCAGACTGGATTTGTTTCAAACTGGAAGAGGCTTCCTAGAGATACTTCCAAGGGTTTTAGGCAAGTTACTGAGGTCCGAGCAGAGGTCCAGACTACGGTCACGGTAAAGTCATGTGACCTATTAATGATCAAGTGCGACGTGCTGGCCATAAGCCCTACAAACAAGATCAAAACAATCTATCTGTATTGAAATGAGGTGTGTCTCGCATGTGTGTGACACAACCGTGCAGATAAGGTGAAGCCACTCCTGTCTCTGTGATGCATCACTTATCCCGTGTGACTCGATCATTTAACAGGCATGGGTGTGGAAATCTTAACCAGAAAGTGCAATTAGGAGATTTGATCTTTTCTTTACACACGGATGCACAAAGAGACTTTTGTGCAAATATTTGATGAACTGTTCCTAATTTTCGGGCGCACGGTGGCTTACTGGTTAGCACGTTCGCCTCACACCTTCAGGGTCGGGGCCCTATGTGTGCGGAGTTTGCATGTCCTCCCCGTGCTGCGGGGGTATCCTCCAGGTACTCCGGTTTCCTCGCCCAGTCCAAAGACATGCATGGTAGGCTGATTGGGATGTCCAAAGTGTCCATAATGTATGAATGGGTGTGTGTGTGTGTATGTGATTGTGCCCTGCGATGGATTGGCACCCTGTCCAGGGTGTACCCCACCTTGTGCCCCATGATCCCTGGGATAGGCTCCAGGTTTCCCCGTGACCCTGAAAAGGATAAAGTGGTATAGAAGATGGATGTTCCTAATTTTCACCTCCAGCCAGTGTGTTTCTAAACATATGATTAATAGTAAGACATTTTCAGTCTAGGTTATCATACCAGGAAACTTTCAGAGTATAACAGCACTAGTTCTGACTGATCATTTCAGATGGCATGGAGACTCACCCTCACTTCGGCAGAGAATTATGGCTTGATTGGTTGATTAGTGATAGGGTAGACAACATGCTCTCGCATTCAAAAAGAGCGGAAGATTGTTATATCGAGCGTCAAACGTCAATCATCTTTCTTACCCTTTCAGATCTGGGGCAAACGTCCAAAACAGGAAAGAACTGCTTGACACCTGCTACCATGACATCAAGAACAAACATGTGTACACTTGCACATGCACTGAAAAGGAAATGTACGGCCATGATGCAATTTGATTTGTGCAATCTGAAGTCAAATGTGTGTGATTCAAGAAATATCACGAAGCAGGAGTGAATCAGAACACAATGTAAAAAGAATAGTCAGTTCTTTAAACAAAATATTTATGGTTGCCTCTTCAGCCAGAATGATCGGCAATGCTCTTGAGAAACAAATGAACTAAACTGAAATGGAGGCGATTATATTCCTGGAAACATGGCGCGCTTTAGTTTCGCCGAGAGACACGGGGGACACTTTCTGGTTTCGTCGAGAGAGACTTTCTGGTTTCACATGGGGGACACTTTCTGGTTTCACTGGTTTCACACAGGGATCCCCCCGTTGGCTTCACTGAGAAACATAAATGAAAAAAGAACATATTTAACCTTATTGTGAAGCATTTTTAAAGACTTTTTTTGCTTGCCTTTAAAGGACACTTTGGACAGAAACGCAGCGAGTTGGCTTTTTAACCATCGTTTCATGCTACACTGCTTTGAAACAAATTAATTGGGAACAGATGAGCGGACATGTTCCATGTAATCCACTTAAGTCTATAAATCACAAAATAATGCAGTGATTTAATTAACTTTGACTTCATCGGAAGACGTAGAGACAAACTTGCTTCGGGTTTGTATGGAATTTTAAAATTTTTTTATTCATTAGCAGCAGCTTTAGTCTTAACGCTGTAGTGTAGAAATGTGTAAACGTCCCCAGTGCAGCCATTTCAATGATGCACAGAGAGATTACTTTCTCAGATCTGCCAAGCCCGAAAAAGGATTAATGAGCAGTCACGCAGAAGGGAACGAAAGCAAACGATCACTTTCTAACTATTATTACAGTTAAGACCTTTCGTAAGCTCAGGTCTAACGTTAGCCAAGTCAAACGGATTTTATTTCACGTTCATGAACTCGAAACATTCTCCATTGACCTCGACAGAAAGTGAGGATGCCGTGAGTTTCAAGCTGGAAAATCGAGTCGAGGTGAGAGGAAAGGCTAAAATGTTGGGGGAGGGAGGTTCCAGAAGTTCAGTTAGTATTAGAGAGTTCAAAACACCTTCGTAAATTCTCAAACGTTCTCATCTGTCCATTTATTTTTTGCCAGGGGGAGGGGAAAAGAAACACCAAGACTGCTATTTTAACACATTTTTGAGTGCTAGCTCATACTAGCGGACTCTGGTGTGAAAAATACGGAGCCGTGACACAAAATGTATTAAGGTTGGCAAGTCTGCTTTTTACATAGCACACTATTCACTTATGAATTTTTATTATTGTTCTTATTATTATTATTATGCGTTTGGCCTCTACAGCATCTACCCATGAAACCCCTTCTGGAGGATTTCATCACTACTGACATCATGTACTTCACAAGATGAGTCAGGAGTCAGGTGGTGGAAGGGTTAACCATTCATAATCACACCCAGTCCTCCCTACATGTGCACTGCAAGATGCTGACGCTGCTAGACGTCTCCAGTTCTGCTCAGAGTGCTACTTGGGTTGAGTGTGTGTGTGTGTGTGTGAGTGAGTGAGTGAGTGAGTGAGTGAGAGAGACCAATTAACAGGATGTAACATGCCTTAATGGTCTAAAACTTCCTCTCATTCATGACTCCCAAGTGTTCAAAGCTTAATGTCTTCATGCAGTCCATTTGTTCAGGGCTTAATGTTTCCATACAGGCCACGTCAGTGTAAAAGATGAGACCTTAACCACCTCTTAATGCTCGAGTAAACAAAAACAGAGGTAGGATTACCAATTAAGGCCTGAGCTTGAGCGGTACAGACAGTAGATAGACAGGCTGCGATGCTTTGGAGCACCTGAAAGAAATCTGGAGATGCTCTTTTCGAAGGAGCCGAGGTCGCTGAAGACCTTGGCAGAAGCACGTTTTCCCCATGAAGCACTTAAGCTGGCGAGGCATTCGGTCGGCTTCGCGAAATGGATGCGATTTTTGGACACAGGCTGCTCCGATTACTCCTCTGAAGGAGACAAATTTGTGCAAGGCTGCTGCTTTAATGAAACACAAATACAGCACGGCGTGAGGAATTTCGTGAAGGAAAGGGAAAATCAGATGGATTCTGCTGAGACGAAAGCAGAGCAGCGACTGAACCGAATATTGCTTAAAAGGAAAAGGTCGACTGTGGTCGTAAGACAGAAAGACTGGCGGGATAACTTCAAACTAAACTGCTCACCCTACAGTGGGCTTTCTTGGCACTTCCAAAGCTTTCGATCATCATCATCATCAGACTCAGTTCAGTGTCAGTCATGTCTGGCTGCAGTGACTCCTAATCAGGCTTTTTATGAGTGCAAACAAACCCGATTCAGATTCACAAAAAGAATTACGGTTTTTCAAATATTACCTTTCATGTAGTGTGTTATAGAGCCATTTGTGAATGTAAAACATCTACAAAGTTTCAAAAATCAAAGCACAGGACAAACGGAGTTATTGACTCCCAAAAGAAGGAATTGAGGCGGATAATTTTTGAGCGGCTAAGAAGACATGCGCATAAACTACGATGGAAACACATGGAAACCGAATAAGTTTCTCGACACACATAAAAAAATTAAAAAAAAAGCCATGTGACTTGCCTCAGCAAATCATGTGACTGGATAATTGGCTCAGAAAAGTAGAAATGGCGGAGAGAGAACGGGATGCGGCAGTTTTCCCCAGAAATGACGATTTTGTTCTCTTGAACACATGGGATGGAAACGGTGCATCATTCATAAATGTTTTACGCAATATTCCAATTTTTCCTCATAAGTTAAACAGATGGAAACAAGACTACCAACAGCACAGAGTTGATGTTAACTGCGCTTCATAAAACAACGTGTCCGTGGTCACACCTCACCTTTATCAAAAGTTGTAATGTTTGCTTTTGAGTTCTTATCGTTATTAGCTGGTTTGACTGGTCCCATCAACAGCTCAAAAACAAGTTGACCTGCAAATAACACCAACCGGGTCCCTAATGTTTTCTCTCCATGGAACGTCCAGGAACAGAAATCTCTATTGATATAACAGACAAACTCCACCCCTTTATTTATTTATTCTGCAACTTTTTTATTTTGTTTACATTCATTTATTTTGCCTCTTTACTTTCATCCTCTTCTATATATATAGACTAATCAGACTGGGAAGAGTTTGGGTTGTTTTTTTTTGGGTTGTTTTTTTTTTCTTTCTATTTTATGTATTAGCTGTTCATTTGCCTACTGGTTGAAAAGGTAAATTGCTTCACTTGTATATATATAAATGATTTTCCTAATTTAAAAAAAATGAAAAACTAAGCATTATAAATACCAATAAATGATTTTTCATGCCATATAGGCATGGAGAGTGGGCGATATGACAAAAATATCCTACAATTCTCAAGAGATTTCTAACACACGATATGTATCGTAATATATAGGTTTACTCAAACCGCCAGCAATACAGTACTGCTGGATTCTTTTTTTTTTTTTTTTAACTGTTTGATGCTGCTTTATTTAATGCCTATAAAAAATTTATTCAATATTTAACTGAATGGGAGACAAATGTTTAAAAATCTGTGACAATAAATATCTTATTTCTCTAATAACAAATTTAAAGATTAACACCACATCAGCTGTTTCACTTGTGCTTGTAATTAAATGCAAATTTATTTCTTTTCATGCATAAAAAAAAAATCAAAAGCTATCACAATATTCTTCATATCTCAGAAAAGCATACTGTGACATCATTAATCACGATTTTGATATTATACTGTCGTATCGCCCAGCCCTAACAAGGTAACGAAGGGTCCGTGGAAATTATTTTATACTTAAAAGGGTCACCAAGTTTATATTAAAAAAAAAAAGTTTGCCATGCAAAGAAACTGTTGGCAAAGAAACTGTTGGATCCTGTTAAAGCAAAAACAAGATATTTCCCGGATGACAGAAAAATGCATCTGGGATGGCTGAGGGGAAAAAAAAGAAGAAGAAGAAGAAGGGAAAAAAAAAAAAAAAAGATAAACCGTTTAAAGATCCAATGAAAGAAAACCAACATCATTTGGTGGACTGTGTTTGTCAGAACCACTCAAAACTCAAACTTTCATCCATCTATCAAACAGAAACAGCATTTCACAACACTAATACATATTCGACACCTTCCCTGCTGAAAAAAAACAAACAAACAAACAAACAAACAAAAGAAACCATCACAGACACTAATGGTTTCCACAACAAACACCATTACAAACCATCAGCTAACCATTAAAACCAGTCCTTAAATGGTATCCACTAGACAGAACATGCCACCTATATATGACCAGTAGACACATACATGAACAGTTTCCATTAACACCAATACAATTCCCATTAAAACCATTACAAATTTTAGGAGGGTTTCTAGTGTGTGTGTGGATTTTCCCCCAGCAGGGTTGTAAATTATGTCTGTAATAAACACTTATTCTATAGGAAACACACAAGGCCAGCAAGACTGAGGCGCTGGTATCTCACTCACACACACACACACACTATAACCTTGACAGTGTTTGTTTACCTGGTTGAGGTCTGGGTCGGTCAGCAGATGCAGCTCGCGCGGCTTGAAGCAATTCTGACATTTGCTTTTGTTGAAAATATTCGCCTGGAATTTCCTACAAGGGTTTTCTTTTGCAGTAGACATTATTATTATTTTTTTTTTTTTTACCAAAGTCCCGAACTCGAGAAAGTAGAAAACTATAGAGAATCCGCTCGGGTTTTTCCCCTCTTTCCTTCACATCCAATTTGGGACGGAGCCGAGCATCCAAAACATGATCCCCAATACACTTGATCCAGCAGAAGGTTTTATTTTCTTCTTGTTCCAGTCCAAAAGCAAAGCTCAGAGTGTATAAACTTACTGGACTTTCTATTTAAACCCAGGGTTAGCCAGCCAGCCAGCCAGAAAGCAAGCTAGCTACCTTCTGGTTGTAGACGGCTGTTCAGTCCATGGCCTGGAAGCACAAAGCCGACCCCGAGTGATTAACAAGCTGCTCTGATCAATATTGTTAGCTACTGGCCAAGCAGCGAACAAAACAGTCGCAAAATATAGTTTCGCGTGTTCAACCATTAGCTGAAGATTAAGTATCTAGGTATAGATAAATAAATCCCCCCTCTCAAAAAAAAACCCTCCAAACAAACAGGAGTAGTGAGGTAGACTTTCAAAATTCTAACCGCAATTTCTCCTAGCTAGCTCCGAAGTTTAGCGTCCGTTTAATTCTCCTTCGCTAGCTAGCCGTGTTATCCGTTAGCTAACAGGCTAATGAAGCCTCTCCTAGCAGTCTAATGGGCGAATCCCAGCTTCCAGTCCCTCCTGATCCCGCCTGAGCCGCCGCCGCAACCGCATGTTTTCCAACTCACGCTACGGTTTCGACATAACGTTATAACCTAACGCGATACAGCTGCCTGGCCACCTAGCTCGGTCGGTTTGCTGTATTCCCACGGCTAACAGGCGACGTGCCTGGCTGTGTTTCTCCCTCTTTAGGGCTGGAGAGGAGGTCGCTCCCTATGGAGCGCGAGCGCGAGAGGAGGGGGCAGTTCATACACTCGGACTGGAATTTCACTTAATCTCGCGAGATCTCGCTGCAACACAGATACGTTATTTAACTTTCTATTTTCCCTACCCGTTTTGTAACAATATACGTCATGATTGGCTTGAATTATTATCTCCTGCGTTAGGATTGGATGATGCTTGCGCACGTGACGAGGTGAAACGTGTATGAATACAGGTGATAAAAAAAGAACGCTACTTTGGCTGCGTCCGAAACCGCATACTTGCCTACAACACTGTAGGCGAAAAGCAGTATGCCAGATGGGTAATATGTCCGAATTCTAAGTATGCCAGAAATACCCGGATGGCGAACTGCTGTAAGTATGCAACCGATGGACACTATGCGAGTCAAAAAATCCCACAATGCAACGGGACGAGTGCAAAGCCCCCCCCCCCCAAAAAAAAACCTGCTGAAGACAGCGTCGGCTCTTTTTAAGTATTAAACCTTGGTTAAACAGCACTTGTTTAACATTACCCGAATAAATTGTTAACTTGTTTAAGATTTTAGTGTTTATGATGATGATGATGAAGGTCACATGACAATGCTAAAATTGCGGTTGTAGTATGTCCGGGATTGTAGTCATAATACACACACATACTGATTAGTAAGCACTGTTTCAACCGGAATAGCATGCGATTTCTGACTCAGCCTTTGTTTGTAAAAGTCAAACCATACCACAGAAAAGGATAATCTTTGGTTTATGAGGTGCCGTTAATCATCTGTGTGTGCTCATGAAATTCACAATTCACAATTACCACAACTTTAAAACCACACCAGTGATCGTTTATTTAGGCCCCAGACTTCAATATTCTCATTTATTACTATTTTTGGTTGTGGAGTTGCAATTAAGCACTCTGCCTTTTACTAAACTTGCAATACAATATGAACTCTCAATATGGAGAGCTCTCCTTACACTTTCAGAAATAAAGGTACCAAACAGTACTTATCCTTGTCACTGGGTAGGTACCATTAAGCAGTGGTCTAATTATGTACCTTAAACTATTTTTCAAAGGTCAAAGATACAAACTAAATGTACAAAATGTTTAGTGTTGACGGTACCACCCAAGCAACAAGGACAAGTACAGTTTGGTACCTTTATTTCTCAATATAGACTCTCAAAATGAAGCTTTCTCCTTGTGCATAAAACTAGTTGGTGAAATTAAACTAGGAATTCAGTCACGGCTTTGTGCTGTCTTAATGCATATTCAATAAACTCAGTTTTATGTTGCACGAGAAACTGGTGTTTGTTCTCTATTTGGTTGTCATCCACATGCCTAAGCTGGAATAGTGTGCACAACACACATGAAAACTACCTGACTCAGCCAAATGCTATTAAAAGACCCCAGATCCCAACAGGCTCTTCGTGGTGCTGGACAGAGTGAGAGCCTGGGGTCTGTGAATGGACGAGGAGAAGAAAGGGTTTAAAGCTGGTTACCTAACAGGAAAACCTTTGACTTTTCCACTGGGGGCTTAACTCCTCATATGCACTGTAAGTGGACTGAAAATAAGATTACAGCTCTGTGTGCTTTTGTGTTTAGATTGTTTTTTGTCCGTGTGTGTGTGTGTGTGTGTTCTGTGTATTTCAAAATCAGCAGGAACAAACATTTTTTTTTTAATTAAGATTTTTTATATTGTATCATGAAGAGTACATTGATAAGTCTATGAAATGTACATATGGAAAATCACTTTCCTTCAATATCCAGAATAAGGAGCTGACACACAGTGTGGCATTCGTGACAGGAGATTAGTGTAGGGCAATGTATATTTAGAACCTTTCCTCAGCCCGTCTTTACATGGAAATAACGACAGCCGTGCTATCAGAATAACCCGACCAAACGCAGATAAAAGAGAATAAAAGATAAAAACTAATTTGAGCAACCATCAGTCATATCTTGTCTTGTGATTGGATCACTTTGCTATTGTTCCATTAGTCTGCTGATTAGGTCACAGCAATAGTCACAGCAATAATTTGTTAAAGGAGTGCTGCCTTTAGATCAGGGGTATTGCATATTATAGTAGATGTGCTGTGCAAAAAAAAAAGAAGCAAAAATCATAGCACTTTATTTATTCCAAGCATAAATTAGTAGATCAAATGACAAAACATTGATCGAAATTAAAACGTTGTCTTGTACTTATTTCACTTTACTACAACATGTTAATCAACATGATGTGAAAATGAACACATGTACAGTACAATCAGGGAGCAGTCCGAGTGTGGAAAAATACTGCACTAAATAATGCGTCCATTGATTATTGAATTAATTATCGACTCATCTAAGCTCAAATTAAATGATTGTATTCATTTTCTGTGTATCATATTTATATTTATAAAGTATTACACAAGGAATCTTTACACTGTAGTATTTGTTCCATTGTTGTTCATTTTCCAAAGATGGCTGTCCCATCTGTGATGGTATTGCCCTTGCTGGTGGTGGTGTTCGCTGGAATCTATTACTTTTACCACGAGATCATCCACTTCATGTCCAAGTCCATAGTGCAGAACAAAGTGGTGGTGATTACAGATGCCGTATCTGCAATGGGAAATGGTAATGCTCACTAATAAAAACATCTTTCCTGTCCTCTTACTTGTTTTTTTTCCCCTCTCGATCTAGCCATTGTGTCTACAAATTGGTCTACTTACACAATGCATGTGTAATTACGTATATGGTTGTAGAACCTTCACATTTTTAATATTTAAAGAAAAAAAAATAGAATAGAATAGAAAGAGTAACTAAAGTATTAAAGAAACAGCCAAAAAGTTCATTGTCCCTATTACCACTAATATACAGTAGCTGATCAGCCGAAAGATTTTTCATGTCTGTAGCTTCCTTCTATAGATTTGCACTGGTTAATGTAGCTAAGTAAGGGAAGCCTATAGCTACCAATTTAGCCTCATACAAGGTGTATGTGTGTGTTGGAGTCTTATGACGCCAATGAATCAGTTTTCCAGAATTAATGTAAATGTTCTCAAAGAGCGTGTGAATCATGACATTTGTTTTCCCTCCTCAATGTTTAATAGACAATTGGCCTCCTTATACCCAGTGGTAGAAAGATTACAAACGACACTGACTTGTGTAAAAGTACTACAATTTTTGTAATAATTCGCTTGAATAAAAGTATGTCGTGATCAAGATCATTAATCAAGTAAGAGTAAATAAGTTGTCTGGTGAAAAACTATTTGAGTAATGACTTTACAAATGACTTATTTATTTATTATTATTTTTTTACACGTCTACAACTGACACAAAATCTTAAATACTTCCATAATCTGAGGAATGCATTTTTGAACAATTGTCTTAACTAACCTAGAGAATTCTGCACCTCAATGATCAACAGTATACAACCCCAATTCCGAAAAAGTTGGGACAGTATGGAAAATGCTAATGAAAACAAAGAAGAGTGATTTGTAAATGTACTTTGACTTAATAAACAAACAAACAAACAAAATGTATAAAGACAAGGTATTTGATGTTTTATCTAATCAACTGCATAGTCTTTTGAAGGGAAATGTTTATTTTGAAATTGATGCATGCAACATGTTCAAAAAAAGTTGGGACAGGGGCAATTTAGGACCCTAATTTAGCGATGTGACAAGTTGAAATAAGAAGGTGATGTGAAACAGGTGAGACAATTGTCTAATCATAGTATATAAAGAGCCTCCAAAAAGGCCTAGTCCTTCAAGAGCAAGGACGGGTTGAGGCTCGCCAATCTGCCAACAGATGCGTCAGCAAGTAATCCAACACTTTGACAACAACAATACCCAAAGACAAATCGGTAGGATCTTGGGCATTTCACCTTCTACAGTGCACAATATAATTAAAAGATTCAAGGAATCCGGTCAAATCTCAGTGCGTAAAAGGGTAAGGCTCCCTTTAAGGCTCTCCGATCCCGGAGACATCACTGTCTTAAAAACCGTCAAGAGTCTGTAATGGATATCCTGACATGGGCTCGGGAATACTTTGGTAAACCTTTGTCAATAGACACCATTCGCCGCTGCATCCACAGAAAGTTAAGGCTTTACTATGCAAAGCAGAAGCCATACATCAACACTGTCCAGAAGCGCCGCCGAATTCTCTGGGCTTGGTCTCATCTGAGATCTAGCTCACTCAGTTAGCGTATGGCTTACATGTACATATCTCCACAGGTTGTTTCTTTGGAAGTGTTTAAAAATTAAGATACCTGATAAATTGGGTCAGGGATGCTATTCTGTCTTCACTGTCTCAGACATTACTGCTAAGCATTTAGCACCTGAAATGTAGACTTTATCTTGACTGGGTCTTGCAGTTGAATTATTTAAGAATTGCACATACTGTCTGTTAAGTGGCTTCTGGGTTTAAATGCATCACTGTTTACTCTGTAACAGTGATCAAAAATGAATGAGGATTACATTGATTGTGGAATGTTTTGCTTGGAAAAATATTTTACATATGACATTATTTTTAGTACTTTTACTCAAGCTTTTTTCCCCCAAGAAATATAAAAAGGGTGCATGTTTGTTACTTTCCTCCTCTGCTCATGTCACAATACGTTTTATTACGTTTTATAACATTGTCATAGTATTATATTGCTGAATATAATTCCTCAGTCCACCATGTTTTTTAACTTCAAATGAATGTAGGGATAGTGATGGTATTTCAGGCCCAATGTTTACATTTACTACACTTAACACACAGACTATCTATCTATCTATCTATATATCTATCTATCTATACTCTACTCTACTATACTATATTTTATATACAAAGCATATGCTGTATACTATAGTTTATTCCATCAAATCTCTCTCTCTCTCTCTCTCTCTCTCTCTCTCTCTCTCTCGCTCTGTGTGTGTGTGTGTGTGTTTCAGAGTGTGCCAGGCTGCTGCATGAAGGTGGTGCCCAGTTGGTGTTGTGTGGACCTAACTGGGATAAGCTGGAGTCTCTCCAAGACTCACTGTGCAGTGACTCAGACCCCAGTAAAGTGAGTAAAGCCTGTATCAGAGAACCTGCACACCCTCTCAGTAGTACGTCACAGGTTTTACCCACGTACCTGGATTTGATATTCTGAACTCACACATAAGATAAAAAGACAGGAAGGCTTCAGTCTCTGACTGTGTGTCACTGTCAACGTTTTCCTTTGCTTTGATGAACAATGGCAGGATTTCCTCCTCCCTGACAGCTCACTGTCTCCTGCTATCTAACAAATTCCAGGACACCCCACAGACATTATTGTCATTCCCATCGTCTCAGGTTCAGCAAACAAGACGAGAGCCGTTGGAATTTCAGTGGATCTTGATTTGGGATGATCTATAGGAACAAAATGATCACTAACCCCTTCATATTCATACTCTAAAATCTGCAGTGCCCTCCAGAATTATTGGTAATTATTGGTGAATGCATAAAAGGAACAGCACATGCAATGACTGATGTTTTCGGCTTGTTTATTAAAAACAAATCTTTTTTCAAACACAAAAATTTTAAGTAGTGAAACTTTTTCATTAATATTTGGTCTGGCTTTACCTGGAACGAATAACTGCCCTGAGCCTCTTCCTGCAAATTAAATTTGAATTATTTATCAAAATAATTTTATACCCTCAAAGAAACAGGACATGGGGTCCTGGAGTTCCTGGGGACTGAGAGCAATTTAAAAACATAATTAGGCTTGTGTTTATTTAAAATTAATGATTTATTTGAAATACTTCTAAAGGAGGGAAATCATTTACTTCTAAGGGGAGAAAATAATTTAGTTTTGAGAATACCGTTATGAAAAAAAGAATACTGTTGCGAAAAACAGAAAGTTTTTATAAAAAAGATTTTTGTTAATGCGAAGCTTTGTAGTTGCAATCATTTTTGCTCATTTTTATTTAGACGGTGTGTTACTACGGCGACTCTCACGCGGTTATGTTTTCTGTTTTAAAAAAATAGATGTGATTAAAAATGAAACATCATATTTATCTAAGTGTACCATCTTTTCTGCTTCTCTAATGTTCAATTTCTAATTATTCATTGTTTTATTGATCAAACATTATTCATTTTCAACCAACCCCGTCAAATGTAATTACTGCACTGCAAGGTCGAAAGTTTCTGTGAACTTTGAGCCCATTAGTCTATTTTGGTCTAACATGGGGCTCATTATGACTTGTTCCACCCATTATAATGGTTTCTGGTTTACATCTCTCTGGTGGCTGCTCTCTGTTTTTCCTGTTGAAGACCTTTCCACCCAAGTTGGTGTTGCTGGACTTCAGTGATATAGACAGAATGGAGGATGTGATTACAGAGATCAGCGAATGCTACGGCTACGTGGATGTGCTCATATGTAACGGCAGCATGAAGGTCAAAGCCCCAGTACAGAGCCTTTCACTGGAGATGGACAAAATCATCATGGACGTCAACTACTTTGGGCCCATCACTTTGGCAAAGGGTATGAATGTTAGACCCTTAATTCCACTCATTCAATAAGTCACAATTTTATAAGTCTGTTAGAACGGTGTTTTCATGTGACTAGGTATTCTGCCGTTAATGATTGCCAGGAGGACAGGTCATTTCGTAATCGTCAACAGCATCCAAGGGAGACTTGCTGTCCCGTTTCGCACCTCCTGTAAGAGTTTAATATTGTCTCTTAACTTAAATGTAATAATATAGCATGGATATCTAAAGAGAAACCAACACGATTACTTAAACCTTTCCCAAATGACACTTAATGTATGCTTGAGTTGCTCCTATCATAGCATGTCTCACACATCGATCAGATACAGTTTTACTTATGAGTTAATGTTCTTTTTTGTGTGTTCGAGTCTCTGCCTCCAAGCATGCAGTGCAGGCCTTTTTCGACTGTCTGAGAGCAGAAGTGGAGGAGTACGGCATCTCTGTCAGTACAATCAACCACACGTTCATCAACGCTACAGCCCAGGAAGCCACCCCCTCCCTGTCTCAGCCCACCAACGCCCTGTGGGCATGTGAGTAATTACACACCAGTACACAAAAACACGCAAACAACAAAGCAGCATGACCATTCCGGTTCATTTTCATGCACAGTCTGAACCGGCTTATGCAGGTTTTTCTACATACTTGTGAAAAATATGCCAGAATATTCTAGTCTCTTATTTGTTAACACGTTTTAAACTGACAGTATTTATCCACTGTGACACAGAAGTGGAATGGATTACAATCTTATAACAGAGCTGAGCAGTTACAGCCCTTTTCATGGACTCAGCAGTGGGCAGTGATGGGATTTAACATACCCCCAATTGTGTATTTTTTTCTATCCATGAAAACTAATAATCAATTGTTTAATTTTTTTTCCCCTCATTTCTATACGTCACAAAATGCAGGATCATTCATGACAATTTATGATATGAAGAATGGACATGCCTATGTGTCCTCAGTCCCCAATAACTAGCCGGTTAGTTAACTGCTAGCGAGCTAGCTTGTGTTTGTGACAGACACCAGTGGGATTTCACTCTTTTTATACTCTCAGTGACTTACTAATTAGTGGCCAAACCTATCAAAATATACCATAAAACAGATTTTGTTCATCACTCTCTAAGTTAGCTAAGCGAGCTACAGTAATTAGCTAGCCTAGCAAAAAGGTTCCTTGTATCATGTTATCCTGTCGAATTGGTATATCTGACATGATTGGACCAAAACTGAGCTCATATGTAAGGTTGCCTTGTCTTTTAATGAACAGATAAATCGTGTACAGATGCTAACTTTGAATTGATAATTGGAAAGAGTAAGATATCAACTGTTAAAGAATCCTAGTTTCAGTCATTTTCCTCAGCAATCCAGTAGTTATGGAATAAAACGATGCTAGCTGGCTAGCTAATATTTAACTCGACGCACTCCTTTAGCCCTACTGTATTTTTCCTTGGTGAAAGAGTGGCACCATCAATGGTATCTATCTATCTTTCGCTTTTAAAAAGTAATTTAAGGCGCACAATCGGACCACTGATGTACCTTTAACTCTAAAAGCTTATAATTAAAGGTATGTGACATACACCTTCCCAGGTAAATGATACATGTTAAGGTTCAGTTCATGTTCCCTTGATGGTACCACTCCGAGTACAAGGAAAAGTAGAGACTTGTTCTAGAGAAAACAATGTTTGGGAGGAATAAAAACATTAATGCATGGCATCTTTGAGGGCCCATAATTCAATATTTTCCAAGCCTCACCTCAGTGCTCTCCTTCTCTAGACATTTTAAGCAAGTTTACCACTCACGGTGTGAGCCCTAAATCCCTGGCGTATGAGGTTGTGCGAGTGGTGAACCGCAAGAGGAGAGAGGTGCTCCTGGCTCACCCCATCCCCTGGGTAGCTCTCTACATCCGCTCACTCATGCCCAGCTTCTTCTTTTCTGTGGTGGCAGCAGGGGTGAAGGACGCGGCTATGAATCAGCAGCTGAAATAGATCCATACATCACATGCTAGTGAACGACTGAATGACTTGTGCCGTTCCTCTAACAATGTGTCATTAGAACATGCTTTGAGCTATAATTCTCGCATTGACATATGACCTCTGATGCAATACAGGAACAGTGGTTTGTGATTTGGAGGACGATGTTTCAGGGCTTAGTCCAAGCGATGACCTATTTGCTTTATTTGGCTGGTAAAACACCACATGCGCTGTAGTGTCTGCTCTAAATATCTTGGCATATGCGCTAGATTTTCCATTATTTTTTTTGTTACTAAACATAGCAATTTGTGCCATGGTATGGGGAGAATAGATTTCGGTCTCGTATTCATTAACATTCTTTTGGCACTAAGTAAGATCTTCATGTTTGTCTTCTATGCCTTCTAGCTCATTTTGGTTTTGGAAAGTTTCATCAGTAACACACACACACACACACACACACACTTTAGTCTAATATTTGCCTTCAGCTGCCTGCTGACGTGGGAGCAGTTGTCAAGCTGGTGAAGATAAGCTTCTTCACTTTCAGGCCTTAAAAACAAAACACATTTCACACAGTTGCTGAATCCTGAAGATGGCGCTAGAGGACTTTTATGCTGCAACACCGGGACAAGCAAATTACTGCCACCTACTGAACATTGCTCGCTGATAACCAGTTCACTCATGTACAGTACACTCTATGCTTTGCTATGTGTTGTCATACTGTATGATCCTTGTGACGTGCTTTCTTTCATGCAATAATAATAATAATAATAATAATAATAATAATAATAATAATAATAATAAAAACAACAATAAAGTTTAGGACTTCAATGTGTTGAATTCTTTACATGCATCCATTCAGCATACACATGAACACAAACCAACTTGCAAAGTGAGATAGCATCCAATCCAAGCATAAAGCTGAGCAGCTCAGAGTTAAAGACTTCACTTTGGGATCTGACACCAGCTCTCTGACAGTCTTTTTGACAGTAGTTTGAACTCATGACTTTCTGGACACATACAGAATCAATGCGCTATCAATACGCTTGAAGTGTGATTAAAGGAATATTTTCACAGATATCAACATGGTGGCCTGCACAACTTGCACACTGTAAGCACACTCCTACCAGCCCTAGCTAGTCAAACTACATAGCTATGTTGATTATACAGTTTATTATTATTATTATTATTATTATTATTATTATCATCAGTAGCCTACTAAAGATTAAATACAGATTTAAAACTAGTGATGAGGCAGTTTTTTGTCTTCACTGTAGCTTTGGAGGCAGAAATTCAATAGACGAAGAAAGAGCTGCTTTGTGTGACTTACAAAGTACGAGCATTGCGTTGCATTACAATGCATTCTAGTGAATGTCCCAAAAAGTAGGATTACATGTTGAGCTGGTGGTTGAGAGGGAAAAAACAGCACCCTAAGCGTTGCTCACTTATAATGTACCACAATCATTAGTAATAACCCGTTATATCTGCAGGCATCATGTCCTTAAAGGCAAGCAGGATATGTCCCACTGTATTGAAGATAAAACTTGCACTCGCCAGGGTATCATATGTTTTGCGAATCATCGTGTCACCTCTCTTGTAATTGTATTTTGTATACAGTATACACTGTGGTTTTACACATAAGGCTTCATCAGCTTGTATTAATAATGAGGTGACTGGTCTTTCTACCAGAGCAACTGATCTCAAGCCCTCGGATTTTGCATTGGACATTTTTAGCTAGTACGTCTTCTCTTTTATCAGGTTGCAGCTTGAATAAACTCCATTGAATAAAATGCCCATAAGAGCTTGTTAATTAAATCAGTATATTGTGGGATAGGCCAGTCACTCACTTGGATGAATGTACTACCAAATGGATTATGCATGGATATTACACTATTAATCATCCCGGGCTGAGCCCAGATTCTTCTCCATCAAAAAACTTACTTCTAAATAGACTGTTTCCATGCATTTTTTTCTTGCATGTGATGGCTAATTGCTTAAAAATGTGAAAATTGGACAAAAAGTTGGATTTATCATTAAACTTGTATCATTAAAATGTTCGGGTGTTATCACTGTTTGCAGGACTACCATACCGATAAAACATAAAACTTTTTGGCTATCTAAAAGAAACTAGGCTAGTTTGGTGTCACTAGATAAGGGAAGGCACAAATAAGCTATCACTGTATAGGTTTAGCTGCTACAGTGCCATGCAAAGTACATTAGCTGTCCTTATGCTCTACTCATATCATGTTCACGTAACTTGGAACTTATATAGACATTTACACAAATATATTTTTTAAAAATTGGTGTGAATCCATTTTTCCCTCACACTAACTGATTGTGTGAGCTAGATTTGAGACTTGTAAGCCAATAAGACACGAGTATTTCCATGTGTTTTCCTGTAAACCCTGTCTGATTGGACTTGCCTCCATTCACTGACGATAAGGTACAACACTGCGTTTACTGAAGATAGAAAATCACAACACTGCCATCTTCTTTTAACTGATGTTCTGTTCCTCTCCAAATGGAGAATTATTCTGGGGTAAAGGAAAATTCTTCGGGGCTACAGCCTCCAATGCCCTGGCCAGCTTCACCAAGTTATGCCTCAGGGATTAGCCACTTGTCCAGCTGTATTGGGTGGAGGATTTGATTTTTATTTTGCCAAGGCTGCCTTAACATGAGTCCGTGTACAATAATAACACATCAGCGTCTTTGCCTATATGTGAGACGGCTGTACTAGGCCCCCTCAAATTCAGTACTTAAATGCACTGTTGCATTTCCTTCCATTTCTGGTTGAGTGTTCATACAGTACATTTTAGCTGCTTCTTACTAGAGCGTTCTTTTCCTTCTTTTGACATTTTTTTCAGCGTTTGTCGTTTCTTTTCTGTTTTATTGTTTTAAAGTTTTTGGTTGTTGTTCCACCATGCTGGCATTGCACCTTCAGGGTTGGAGTTGGTTCGATTCCTGCATGTTCTCCATGTGCTTTGTGTCCTCTGGGTACTCCAGTTTCCTCCCCCAGTCCAAAGACATTTGTTGTAGGGTGATTGGCATTTCCAAATTGTCTGTAGTGTGTGAATGTGTGTGTGAATGTGCCCTGTGAACCCCCATCCAGGGTGTCCCCTGCCTTGTGTCCCGAGTCCCCTGGGATAGGCTCCAGGCTCCCTGTGACCCTGTGTAGGATAAGCAGTACAGAATATGGATGGATAGATGGATGGATGGGTTGTTGCTCACCAAAATTGTCCGCCCGTTGCTGATTGTGGTTGTCTGTCCAGTCACTGTGGACTGAATACAACATCTGATCATTTTCTGTCTGCCTGTTACTTTTCTCTATAGCACAGAGTTTTAGTATCATCATTGAGAGCGATCTCATGGCTGTGTCTGGGCCCATGTGCTCATTTTGTGTGATGCTAGTAAAGGCACACACTTTTCCTCTTCCCTGGGAATGTTCAGCAGAGTCTTCTGTTCCTGTCATTACAACACTGCAAAGGAGATTAACTTTTTTCCCACCAGCAGGCTCCACATCCTTAGAATTACTGTCACTCTTTGACGATTTAACAATAGAAATCTTAGCAAAGATCAAAGGATTAGAGCGCTATACTCAGAGCGTTTAAAACCACTTGACATAGCCTGCTATATGACTTTTGCATGTCATGTACCTTGTAATGCGCTTGAGAGATCAGTTTTTATGCCACGGAGCGAAGACCATCCTGAGCTGAGATATTGAGGTTCCCATAAACAGCTGTATAACCAAAATTAGTTGTGTGCCATGACACAAAGATGTCTGAAGTAGTTAAACCAAGTAAAATAATAATAAAAAAAATATTTTTTGCAATGCCAATACATAGAGGTAATCACTGTTGCTTGGACAGAATAAAACCAAGACAACATTCCAAAAAAATTGACAAGTTAATTGGTTTACCGTTTATTTACGGGGGTGGAACGTTGGCGAACTGGGTAGCATCGCCACTTCACAGGCCCAGGGTCCCCGGTTTGATCTTGAGCTTGGGCTACTCTCTAGATCAGGGGTGTCCAATCTTATCTGCAAAGGGCCGGTGTGGGTGCAGGTTTTCATTCCAACCAAGCAGGAGCCACATCTGATTCCACCTGTTTAATCAGTTCATCTTGGCTTTCAGTAGACTCAGGTTTGTCTTCTGCTTGGTTGGAATGAAAACCTGCACCCACACCGGCCCTTTCCGGATAAGATTGGACATCCCTGCTCTAGAGTTTCACATATTCTCCCCATGTTCGCAAGATCTACTTCCTGGTTCACAAACATTCTGTAAGGGGGAATGGTTATGCTAAATTTCCTCTAGGTGAGGGCGTATTCCCGCATCGCTCCCAGTGTTCCCACGGTAGACACATTCCTATTTCTAATTAGCTTTGTTTCTTTTTGATGCACATTTTTTATTAGTGTTTCGAGACAGACATGCGATGTCTACGTGGGATGTTTTCATCTGATTGCATGGTGGCAGCGATCATTTTGTGACACTGGGGTATATTTCTGAGAATTGTGTGTATGCAATTAGGAAAAGCTGTAATTAACTTAATGGGAAAACAAAACAAATTTCCCTCAATTACTGAGTATATCTAATTGCTATTTAGGTAATTAGATAATTAGATACAATAGCGTTAGAATCTCTCTCTCTCTGTGTTTCTCCCTTCTATGCATATAGCATCACAGACAGGAAGTAGTTCACTTTTACAAAGTATTTTTCTTTATGCAAAATAACTTTAAAAAGTTGTCACCTACACAATTACAATGATTTATAGAATTGATATTGAAATAATAAAGGTGCAGAGATGAAATCAGAGGGATGCTGTCAAGGATCAAATTCTCTCTCTCTCTCTCTCTCTCTCTCTCTCTCTCTCTCTCTCACACACACACACACACACACACACACACACACACACACACACAGAGGCTTGCTGAAGTGTAATGAATGAGGTGTGCTATTGTTATGTAAATTCTGGAGAGTAAAGCATGCACAACTCGACGGTGAGGTCCAGCTGGCCGCCGTGGGGTTTCATCCATCAGGTCAGTCAGCCTTGGCGGATCTGACCCTGCTTTCACAATACCTCCTAACTAAGGGCTGCATGAATTACGCCAATTTTCTAATATCTCCAATGTAAGCATTACCATATGAGACTGAAAAGACGTCTATTCTGCGACGTCTGAAATTTTATATGTACACAATGATTCCATATATGGCATGTTTGGGAAGGATTTGTAAGTTATGTAATAAAATTCCCAGCATTGAATGCCAGTATTAAATTAACCTCTCAGTTTATTATTCACTTATTCAACTTAAACCATTTTGTTCAGGGTTATTCTGTAATTACAGTGAAACTGATAGTGACTATGTAATAAAGGGCCAAATTTCATTCATATATATATATATATATATCACATTTATATACACAATGCAAGACCTCTTTTATGTTATGAAAAGTAATTGGGTTTGGAATGACATAAGGGTAAGTAAATGATAACAGAATTTAATTTTTAGGTGAACGATCCCTTTAACTGTTTGAGCACAGACCTGACAAGGACATATGAAAATACATTAGTTACAGACACTTGTGGGAAAATTAAAGGAGTAAAAGAATCAAGAAAAATAGTTAAAAAACTAGATTTGCAAATAATATTTGTATTGTAATAAATGTTCCAGCCACACTTGAGCCAAATCTTTCCTGTTTTACCATGTTCTAGCTTAAGTCTGAGCATGAGAACTCTCCCACTTTGCGTTTCATGAAGCATTTTCTTCCACAAGTGAATTTACTGAAAGGCTACCAGTGATTAATACAAAAATAGATCTTTTGGTTTGTCAGCAAACGTTAGTGGTCCATGTTGATGCAGCGTAATAGTTATACAATCCTCTCTGTCACGTAAAACTACACCAGTCTGTCCTTTAACAAATACTCTCTGATTGAATGATCCTTACATAATATAATTTATATAATCCTTAATACAGAAACATTTTCAATCCTCAATCTAATACAAGCGCTTTACTTGAACCGTGAATTCGGGATGCAGTCTGGGATAAATAGCCTCCTTAAAAAGTGCTGAGTAGATGATTGTATGTGTGTGGAGTGATGGACGCTGGAGGGGCAGGAATGACTAATGCAGAAACTACCACCAAGGGATAGATTTTATCACTGGCAGGCGCTCATATGAGAATGTGAGCAGATTTTTTTTTTCCTCTTTAATATGTAAGCGCTACACTTAGTGACAGCGCAGTGATTTACAGGAGTGATGCTGCATGAAGTCTAATGGTTCCTTTGCTCTGGGAATGTGAACATCCAATTTCAGCTCCTAAATCAAGCGCAGTGGGAGATTACACACCTGCCTGCATGTTACCACCTTGAAGATTGAAACTCTGACAATGCTACAGTCTCCGTTTTTTTTTTGTTTTTTTTTTTTTTTACTGATTGTTCTGCAAAGCACCTACAGTAGACACGGCATATATTTGTTTTAAGAAAAAGAAAAGTAGACATGCCTTGCATACAAAGGAAACGTTAAGAACGCGAGTGTTAGTGCAAAACACATCTTATGGTTTTTAGTTTTGCAGAGCTGCTCACAGCTAAGAACTTAATCGTAAGGATAGATTTAAAATTAATCTTTGTGAAGATTAAAAGATCAGCAGATCCTTTTTTTTTTTTTTTTTTTTTTTTTTTTTTAAAAAAAAGCATCATGATCCTGGGTATTTAAAATCACCCATATCTCTCAGTGTATTGCTCACCATCGCACTCACCATGTAGACAGTTTAATATACGATTTCTCTCGTATCTAGCATGAGAAACACAATGGGCCCTTGAAGAATTTATTTCGCTTATGACAGCAGCTGCTGCAATTCAAGTCACTGTTATTCTTGCATGTGTCATTAGACCTGCGCTAATGATCGTGCACTAATTACTGTGATTAATTGCCTTAATGAGCAGACATTATGATAGCGATGACAGGCGACCTAATCACTCCATTTGGACAGAGATGATCTACCGTGTGTCCTCCCACAGAGCCTCACAAATGGTGATATTTTCCTCATATTTGCTTTCACTGTCTGCTCACAGACAATCAGACTCGTGAATTATGAGCTCTACTGAATCGAATTGTTTAGATTCTGGGCCCAGGTTGGAAAATTACATTGACATGTATTCATTTATCAGACACTTCTATCCAAAGTGACTTACAGATGAGGAAATACAAGCAAAGTGGAGAACAATACACGTAGTGCTCCCATACAAGAGTTTTAATTGAGTTCTAGAGACGTGCACAGAGTAGAGGTGTACGAGCCAGAGTAAGTGCAGAATTGTTTTTCTAATTTAAAATATTCAAAATAAACAGATGAAGATGCTGATGTAACGGAATGACTTCATTTCACACGGTATAAACTCTAGAGGTCTAAATAGATAGTAAAACTGGCAAGACATGGCATTATTTTATAATATGCACACCAAATCAATTTTTGCTATATAAATCAAAGAAAATGAAATGAAAGAATAAAATAATATTCATTTGAAATACCAAAAACTGAAGTGTAGCTAATGGTGTGATTGCTGTTATCCCTATACACACACTAGATGCAAGTAAAAGCAATTTTCTTATAAATGTGTGCATAACACTATGCCACCTATAATTATTTGGATATGAATTGATCTTAAAAATAAATAAATAAAAGTTATAGCTACATGCTGTATTACCCTCAAAAACTTTCCTGAATGTAGCTTACCGAATGTCTGAACCGTCTCTGCTGTTTTACCAAGTAAATGCTGAAAAAGCATGACAAGGCATAGTGAAATGTACTAATCTTTATGCACAAATTACTTCCTGAAGAGATCCTTTGTAAATCCGCTGATAGCACAATAAAGTGGATTTGCTTTTATTTTTTATTTTTCACTCCATTAATCCTACACAGGATCCGATTGTGGTTGTGGCAGGTCAGAGGAGGACAGCTGTATTGGACAGATTTATTTATTTATTTTTTGTAAATGTGTTGCCAGGCATTTCTGGCAGAGGTCCATTCCAAATTTTACTCAGACCTTTAACACATCACACATAAATGATTGATGACTAAATGCCCATAACAAATGCTCAGACACATGCATAGAATGTCTACGTCTCACCTGCCAGAACAGCCACAGCCACCACTCTAGTGTGATGGGATCATTTCTCAGCCATGATTTTATTTATTTTTTTTTTTACACCAAATTACAAAGTTATACTAATGTGAGCATGACATAAACCTGAAGTTTTTCTTTTTTTTAAATTAAATACAAATTCTACCACTAATCCAAGCAAAAGACCTCAAATGGACATTATGAATTTTCTATGACCCCAAATCTTGACCACTACTACATGTTTTTTTTTTCTCCAGATTTGTAATTGAGGAATTATTATAACATTTGTACATTCTCTCATATATTTCGGTAACACGTGTAACATAAATGACAAGTACAAATATCCCTAAGGGGACCATCATTTTCAGTGACACTGGGTCATGAGCTATAGTCACGTTAGTAAATCCATATGCAATAAATGTTTCTGTTTTTTGTTTTCAGTGTCACTTGATTTTGTTGACGAACTAGTGGAGATAGACGGATGAAGAAATTTGCTGAACTACAATAGTGCAGGGTGTCAGGATAGTGCAAAGGACTAAAATAGTACATACACTTTTCTTTTAAATGTGGCTTGTTTGAATATGGCTCCTAGTAACATTTCAAAATCTCAACAATGATATTTGGTAAAATTAATTTGTAAAAAAAAAAGAAAAAAGAAAACAAAGAAAAAATAGGATAATAGACGAATGGGAAATGCTGAGTTTCTCTCATGACCTTGTTTGTAAATCAAATAACCCCACATTCACCCCTCAAAAACTCAAAAAACTCAAAAAACGAATTACCTCAAAATTTTAAAGTTGATAAATCAATTTCTTTAAGCCAAATAGACTTAAATATAACAAAAATTTAACTCAATTAACTCTATTTAAGTGTATTTGGCTTAAAGAAATTGATTTATCAACTTAAAAATTTTGAGGTAATTAGTTTCCTCAAATTTTTTGAGTTAAATGAACTTATCCGGTTTTACAGTGTACACTGAACATTGGAACATTGAAAACACTAGGAAGCACTGGGTAGAAAAACAGAAGTAGAAATGCCAGCACTGTCAGCGTGGTTCATGAATTCTGGCTCTGACAGTTCCTTAACCTCAGCTACATCACTTGAGTTCATAAAATTAATTAGGGATAAGCCTAATTTAAATGAATGTTATGGATAATAGGGCGCACGTGGTTAGCATGTTCGCCTCACACCTCCAGGGGCAGGGGTTCGAGTCCCGCCAGGGCCATGTGTGTGCGGAGTTTGCATGTTTTCCCCGTGCTGCGGGGGTTTCCTCCGGGTACTCCGGTTTCCTCCCCCAGTCCAAAGACATGCATAGTAGGCTGATTGGCGTGTCTAAAGTGTCCGTAGTGTATGAATGGGTGTGTGAATGTGTATGTGATTGTGCCCTGCGATGGATTGGCACCCTGTCCAGGGTGTACCCTGCCTTGTGCCCGATGCTCCCTGGGATAGGCTCCAGGTTCCCCGTGACCCTGAAAAGGAGTAAGCGGTAGAAGATGGATGGATGGATGAATGGATATGGATAATAGATTGTAATCGATATGGAATGCTATAGATATAGATATAGACAGGAATACTATTTTAAAATATTGAAAGCCTCAAATGTTATCAGACATTCGAAACTCCATTACCTGAAACAGTGCTAAGGTCTTCATTAATTACGCATTCCCCCAAGGAGAATGAAAACAAAGCAATACTGAGAACTGATAACAGGAATCATGTTATTGGAGTTTGATGATGGCACTTATAAGATCCAATTTTCAGCACATGACAAAGCACAGATAATACACACATAGTCAAAGCAGAACACAACATTTTGGCAGTGGCTCCGAACCAGTGGAGCTCGGCAGCTATTTCTCAGTGTGTTCAGATCGGGATGGGATTAGAATTCAACAATATTGACTTTGTGTAATTAGAGGGGGTCATTAGGTCTCTCGCTATTCAAGGCCATAAAAAAAGATTCTGCCGCTGGAATGCTGGTGTGCTAGCGACTCATTCTCCCCATGCTGAAATTAAATTGGGGCTTTAATGTGAAAAGGGAGGAGTAGCTAATGAAACAGAAGGGGCTTGGGCACAGCCTGGGACTCTGAGTCATCGAGGCTTATCCTAGCAAAATTAGGCTGCTGGAAGACCTCACTTAAATGTTTCTAATTCTAAAAGAGTATTTTCTGTAAGTAGTCCAGTTTTGAAATATATGTCTTTCTGTCTTTTATGCTACTGCGTTGTATATATAAATGCCGCTGTATATATAAATGGCCTTCAGAATGTACCTTTATGGCATAAACATATACTGTATGTATAGAGTCTAATATCTGAGTTACTGCTTAAAGCAATGTAGGATTTTTTAAAATATGATTTACAAGGTCCCCAGCCCTCCGGGATATACTGTGTGTGTGCTAGATGCTGCTATTGGCTTCATGCAAAGTGATTGAGTTGGTGACCCTATGATGACCCTCTTATCTACAATATAATCTGTGAAATAGCTCAAACCTACTCAAACCTGTGGGTTTTTTGAATCCAATCTTAGAACTAGGCTAGAAAACCAATCCCACTTCTTCCACATCATTTATATTAAAAAAAATACTTTGTGTGCAATGATTTCCAATCATTACTGTTTGAGATGATAATTTAATGTATGATATATACATTGCTTTGTGACAAACAGCTAATATTCAAGCTTGGAGTGTGTATATGATAGCAATATGCTATAATTCAGTTCAACATAATTTTTTTTGTTTGTTTGTTTACACTGAGATAATACTTGGAGGGTGGGGGAGGGGGTTGAAGGGTGGGTGGGGGGGGGTGAAAGTGGGGCTATTTCTGGTAGTTCTGCAGCCAGGACATCAGCTTTCTCTGGTCCAGAGACAAGGACCTCAACAACGATGTTGCAGAATTCAAGTCCACCTTATTGGGGCCGAACCTCCACAAGCTGGGGCAGGCTAAAAACTCAGTAGAGCAGCAAAGCACAATAAGCAGCCTTACAGCTCTCATATCAGACCAATGTGTTTCACATTGAAATAAATTCATCCCTGTGTGATGATTTGTAAAATGTATTGCTGTCTCTCTGAGGCTTCACTGAAGCAGCTGGTCCTGTCACTATAAAGGGAAAGTCTCATTGGCTTGGATTTATGCTCTCAATATCCTGAGAGAAGGGAAACTTGGAGAGACGTATTAAGTTATTAAGAGCCCAATCTTCAGTTTAATGTTCAGTTCAATAAACACTTACATCTATCTCCATGTATGACAGCATATAATGTATTATAAGCTGTCACAGACCAAAAGTGTGATCTGTTATAACAAAATGTGCAAAGTAATTTTAAGACATCAGAAACTGCAATCATTTTCTGAATGTGCATTTAACATTATATGCTTGTTTGCATTTTATTGTCAGGATTAAGCAGGATATATATGACTGTTTTTCATTCTTATGCACACTTGAGCAAGCCTTATTTTGATGGAAATGTCCTCAAATAGACAGAGATACAATAACGAGAACTCTAGTGTACATAACCTCATGACATACAACTTTGCGTTATGGGCAAATTGAATGCATGGGTTGTATATTTTGTATACTTGTTAAAGTGCACCTATTATGGTTTTTCAAATATTACCTTTCAGTAGTAGTGTGTTATAGAGCTGTTTGTGAATGTAAAAAACTTTCAAAAATCAAAGCGCACGACAAACAGAGTTATTGACTCCCAAAAGAAAGAACTGATTCTGAGCAGCTGAAACGAGTCGTTAGTAAATCCAGACTAACTTCCTGTACTAACCTACATAATTTGGTAACAAAAACCCCGCCTCTGGTCTTCATTGGCTGCTCGTGAACAACGTGTACTTTGACCCGCCCTCAAACACTACTTCCTGAAAGGGTTAGTTTCATGTCTAGAAGATGTTGTTTTCTGTGCTGCAAAAGCAAAACCACTTTGCATGCACTCCCAAAGGATGAGGATGTAAAGCGTCAGTGATTAGACTCAAAACCTGTAAGTATGATTAATTGTTTATGTATATATTTTCTACCGAGTGTTCCAAATGCATGGTTTTGTGTTGTATATGTGTACAGCCGGTGCACAGCTGTTAGCCTGTTAGTAATTAGCCTCTGCTAACCGACTAACTCACGTTATTGTCAAACTACATATAAACTTACCACTGAGAAACGTCCTGTTCTCACCATGCTTGCGATGGTGGTTCGGGTTTATCTTCCTATGTATCACTATCAGACTCGGATTCAAATCGGTAAGGTAAAACCAACATTATTTCTGATACGGTAAACTCGGATATGGTAGTGGGCGTTTCCTTTCCAATACCTGCTGTAAGCGGTAGACCAATCACAACAGACTGGGACATCTGACCAATCAGAGCAGAGTATGCTGTCTGAAAGGAGGAGTTTAGAATGAATCCAAAATTAAGCACGTTTCAAAACAATAATAGGTGCACTTTAAAATCAATTTCTTCTCAATTTGGTCACCTCCCATCACCAATTCCTACTCACCAGCCAGGTCTCCTCTATCACATGACAGCTACCAAACAGGAAAGCTACCGGAGAAGACTAATACATGCTTCCAAGCCAGCCAACCATATCTTTTTGAACTGCTGCTCATGCTACATCACAGGGTAACATAACACATACACATAAGAAAACACTAACTGCCCTCTTCTGCATACATGAGTGCACAGAAACGATTGGCTACATACTGTACGTGAGTGTATGATTGGCTACTGTTGATGTGACTGACAGGCGAGAGAGCGTATGTAATCCTTCCATCTCAGAGAGCATAACCAATTTTACTCCTTTGGCATTGTTGGGATTTGAACTTTTTCCTGTTTCCTGACGATAGGGTGAACAGTTTTCTGCCATGCCACTCAGAAGCCAACATGTTGTATACTTTTTAAGCAATATTTTGTCGTAAAACTTTTTAAAATTTTTTATTTATTTATTTATTTTTTACATATGCTCAGTGGCATGTAAACAACACATTTATAGCATTAACTCATGTTTACCATATAGACCCTTACACTCCCAAGGTCTTGAATTAGTAATAGTAATATTTCAGTGATGTACAAATACAAAGAGTGTAGTACAATGGGTGCCACTCATACATATATAATTATGTGCATAAATTATATAATAAATATTAAAGATACTCTAAATGTAGACCATGCATCTATGATTATGTTAAATATTAGAAATGAAATATTAGAAATTAGGAGATCTACATATGTTATGAAAAATATTGCACTCTACACCAGGCACCTTTGGGTTTAGATTAGAGAACAAAAATCATTCAAAGGGTAAAAATGAATCTTGAATGCAAAGATGGCATGTCACAAAGAGCCCTCTGACAACAGAAACATGACAGACGGCCTCACACTCTTTTCAGGATCACTGATCCGAAACCCGTTATGGGCTAGAGCATGAAAAAACATGATTCGGAAACAGTGCAGGAGAACAAAAAGCCTCAAGTTGTGTCCTGGCCATGGCCACGCTTAAAGGCCTGACTATACACTCTCACTCTTCGCCAGACAAGTAGCCTACTGACAGAGAAGAGTGAGCCAAGTGAGGTTGAAAAATGGTCACAGTTACGTCATGAGATTTTCAGGTAGTTATCAGTAATAAATAAACTGAAATAATGAGAGACTGCCGAAGCCTGTGCATACTCACAAATAGCATACATAGTGGAGCTCACACTGAAAACATCAGCTTTCATTCCTGGAATTTACAGGATTTAGCTCTGATTCCATCAGATAATGTCATTTAGCAAAGTGATATAAAACATTACACAGAATGGGATGATCAGATAGCCTCCAGAGCGTTTATCAATAGTGCTTGGATAATGAGGAGACGTCTGATGTCCATTAGGGTCAGACAGCATATGTCACAGCTCAGTCAGATGGTGCTTTAGTCTCAGAGGGAATATACCATCTACATCTGGCCTGCACACACATGCTTATATATAGACTGGAGAAAGGGGTGGAGAGGAGGGTATGGGGGTGGGGGGTGGGAGGTGGGGGGGGGATTTGGGGGAACCCTAGCAGGACTGAGTTTAAGTCTGGACAAGGTTTGTGATGTATGTACAAATAGGGGAAAAAAACAGAAGACCAGCACATGTAAAAGATGCAGATCTTCTTCTCTCTTCTTCTCTTAATTGGTAATATATGTGGCTTATTACATAAAATGAACTCAAAAAGTGACGAAAACAATGCTTCATAATGTAACCAACAAGACTGTGTGTAAGTTGAACTCTCAAATAATGTTTAATCAGGATCGGCTTAGTGTAAGGAGAAAACCCACCAAACTTCTGCTTTACATCAATCATTTTCGTAAAAGTAAACACAATGAGGCATGTTTACCTTCAGCTGTGTGACCTGGGTGTTGATCACATCCATTAAAAACAATGACTCCATTGCCCCTGAGACAGTCTAAATGAAAAGGGTCATCACCCTGAAGCTATCTAGTCAGAGAGCAACGGCAGAGTAGCACCAATTAAACAACACATTATGTATAATCTATTTGAGCTGGAAGTACCCAAACTTGTCAGGTGAATTGTCTTTATCTTCCTTTTAAACTGGCTTAGATTTTTACAGGAATGATCTCTTTCACAGCGAGAAATATCTACAACTTAGCCGGCCAATCAAACTTGTCATTAGGAAGAGTGCATTACGCTTGCGCTATCTTCTTCTACTGGGCTGTGTCTCACCAGAGACAACTCGTACATTAGTGATAAGAAAGCTGGTGGTTCAATTCCCTGATGGGGCATCAAGATATTTTGATGGTCTATTGCATAGCTGCCAATATCCCTGGCCATCTAATGCAATAGCATCATCTCCATTTTGTGGTCATGGCTAGTGGGGCGTAAATGCACAGTTCAAGTGTACCTTTGAACTGATTGAAATAAAGTTACAGTGCATTTGATTCTGATGAAATCTGATGTTGGTGCTGCTTCCTCTGCTCTCAGTAATGCATTGCTCTTACATAGGTTCATTATTTCACCACGAACCAAATATTCCCCTCTTTTTCTTTCAGTAAAAGCTCTCAGGTCAGCGGGTGTGTTAATCCAAGGAAGTAGAGCCAATACTTTTTTTCATTTTTTATTTTTTACATCCATTAGATAATTCACACAACCAACCAGACCTGTATTTCACCCCAGGTACAATTTATTATTAAAGAATAATGCACTGATATTTCTCTTAGTAAAATGTCCGTGTTCATTTAAAGAGCAATAGATAATTGATTTAACTTCCAGTAAAGTCAAGTCCATACATGAGACTGGAAGTGTTAATTGCGTATATGAATTGGTTTTCATATTTCACAACCCGTTTTGTGTCTCATAGCCAAGTCATAGCAAATACAAGCTCGTGGACTCTACTTGGTGGTCTTTTCATTATTCAATAAAACTCATTTTTAACACTTTTTAAAAAACATTTTAAAAACACCAAACAGGAGGACACAGGAAGTGATTTAGAGCAGGGTATTAAAAACCACATGGAAGGTGAATGCAACAGAATAACATCCCTTATCTCAAACTCACTAATCCAAAGAACAAATGTAGGCAGATTTGTCTCGGATTAGCCACATGTTTTCATGTTTCACCCCATGGTACCTCTGTAACCCCTGCTAAAGTGATCCATAATCCGCACAATTTACAGCAGTCTTATTAAACAACGATACAAGATGCGTTCTGGCTTGATAGGAATCAGGTCGGCCTTTCAGCAGGTAGTAATCTCTGTCGCGCTCTCGCTGATCCTGACCACATGAACTTGTTTTTGGGGCTAAACCTCTCTGGAGTGGGGGAGATGGGATGAGAAAATACACTTGCACAAAGGGATTATGTTAATTTATGGGCCTCATGTATCTGGAACAGCATGTGAAGCCTCAGTTCTCAATTCTCATTACCCCCAGTTGCCTTTGAGACAAGGTGTAAGACCAGGTTGTTGCTAAATACGATTGTAGATCATTTTCATCTCCTAATCTGTGTTTTTGGGCTTTAACTGGGTGTAAATAACTTAATTACATCTGACTGGAGAATGGAGATGTTGTCATGTCATGTTGGTGGTGCAGCTGATTAGCAAACAATTAGCCCACCGTCTGGCCATCAGACTAGCAGCAGGAGTACAAGACAAAGAAGAGGGTCAGAACAAAAGCAATGTAGTGTTGACCCAGGGACCTGAAATAAATGCAGTGTTGCTACAGAAATACTATAAATCCAATAAGCCAGTCCTGTGAGAATGACTGATTCATATTCTGTTTTCATGAGCAACAGCTACAAGAGAAAAGAAACTCTTTGTACTATGTTAACTTACAAATGGTTCCCAATATGAATTGTGTAAGACACCATTATCAAATTTCATATATTATTAAAATACATGTGCATTAAATAAGGAATAAAACACATTATGGCATGCTGTTATACTGTAGGAAAGTAATTCATGTTGGGGTGATGCCAATAACAGCATGTCCAGAAGAATTTTATTCCTTCCTTTGACAACATTATTATGATGATGATGATGATGATGATTAGTATTAATTAAATATGTAATAAAATAAACATGTTTTTATTTAATGTAATTTTATTTATTATTTATTTGTATTTTATTAAAAAATATATATATTTAAATGAACGTTTACCTGGCATCTAGTGTACTTCCCTACAAATATACTTAGCAATGCTTCTATATGAAATGTAAACTAGTGTGTGTCTTTATGAGTATGGTCTTAGTATGACATGCTTACAGGTAAGCTGTAAACACACTTAGCACAGTAGTAAGCATGGATAAACTTCTGACTGAACATTTGAAATGCATAATAATGAAATGATGGAAAAATGATGTAGCATGTGTCTTTTCACAGCAAGATATTTTACAACATGACCTGTTCCTTGAAGCCTGTCCCATAAAAGTTACAGCTATGTCAAGGCAACCTGCCATAGTATAATGGGGGAAATGTTTAAAGTAAGTATGATTTACTGCACAGACCACGCACATTTAAAGAAGGCAGTAAATCCTGCCTCGCCACATTTTCTATTTAATTCATTAGAATTACAGCACTATAGAAACGTCTTATTCACCCTAATTTCCATTCATTCATCTTCAGTAAGAGCGTCTTTCATCTTGCTCTGGTCCATACCGAACCTGTACTGTTTTATTTATTTGTTTATTTATTTATTTATTTGTTTGTTTGTTTATTCTTTCTACATAAGTCAAAATAATGTCGTTTGCATTAGCGAGTCAGTAGAAAAGGGTAAAAAGGGTAGAACTGTAGGTACAAAAGGGTAGAATTTGAAGATTTTGAAACATTTACTTTCTAAGAATTAAAATAATAAACGTTATAGAAAAAAAATATTGTACTCTACAGTGTTAAGGACAATAACATATTAAGCAATAGATCACTTTTCAGATTAAAACTATAATATAATGAAGGCTGTCCGCAGAAACAGATGCGAGTGCAATAGCCAGCGTCTCCAGAAGAACTATAGCGGCAACTCAAAGGTGCTTGAAAATGCTAAAATATTACACCAAATATTGATTTGATTTAGTTTATTGCTATTTTACTGTTCTTTATAGTCAATGTTTTATATGTCAAAATGTGTTTTGTTTTATTATTTTGTAAGAATTGTTTTCTTTGCAGGATTTCTTTATTTGCTTTAGACCTTGCTTAGAATTTCTGTCATTGTCTGTTCCAGAGATGCAGTTTCCAAGTCTACCTAACAGATATTTTAAACAGCTACTTAAGCAGTATTATCCCTCTGTATATGTCTTTCCTCACACATCTCCCTGCAGCTTACACTAGAGTCATCTGGGCTGCCTTAAAGCATTAGCTCACACTCAAGATGTCAGATCCTGACCAAACACAAGGATCAGACAACACTGCAAAGACATAAGACACTCAGTAATCTATGAACTGTCTTAAATATTCATGAGAAAGAGCAAGACATGTGCTTGCCTGCTTATTGCTAATGACGTTTACAGTATATATTGCATGTCGCCCAATTAGAGATATTTCGCCTAACAATCCTTGCTGATTAATTATTATGTGAATTCTGAGGGTATTAAATCAAAAACAGCAGCTTCTTTAATAGTCTTCTTAAACTGTTGTCCTTTATCTACAACCCCACGTTGTTTTAATCCTGTCTCAAAGGCTGAGATAATGCAATGCATGGCACAAAGCGCAGTGTGCTTCTTTAATAAGAAAACCGCTTAAAGCAAAAGGCGTGGGATGAGTACAGAAAAAGTTCTAATTGAAATGTAACACTCGCTGCTCCTTTTATTGTACTGTTGGGCAGCCCCATCTTTCACAAGATTAACTGTCTGCATCCGTAATCTTGTTGCCTACCGGTGCTGGAAACACAACCTGGGAAAAGGAGTATTACCTTGCATCATGTATAGCTTCCAAAGAATAAAATCATCACCAGCAAGGATGATGGCCATTGCTATCTCAAGACACAGAACTTAGTAATACAAATATGGTATAGCACAAATAAAGCTTTAGTGCTCATTAGGGTTTCATAAAAACATTGCTTTGACCCCAGTAGGAAATAAATCACCTGTGCCGCTCACCGGCCCTGACCTCAGGGTCACGCTTTTATAGATGGATACTTCATCATCCAACAATCTGCTCCTGTACTGCACACAAAAGACACCCGACTGCTTGGGTGACCTTGTTCCATGATCCTTGGAAACTACTTTCATTGATAAAATAAACAGGAGAATTTATTTTAGCACACAGGTCAGCTGCACTCTGAGCTGTTGTAAGTAGGAATTCTTAAAAATGCAATGAAAACAGCTGCTGTTCAGTGCTTATCACAGGTAATTCATTCATCTCCAAGCATGCCAGCCTCCTAATCTTCATGCCTATATCCAGTCGTTCTGTGAATTGTATCATACTTATCAGCCTTCATTGCAAATGAATACATTTTTTCAGGCACCAAAGCACTAAAAAGCCACAAAGTGTGCTTACAGCCATCTGAAAATTGTATTTATAGATTTCATATTACATCAAGGCATCACAAAACAATCCACATTATATGTAATATAATATTAGAAAACCAATAAAATGCTTCATGTGTGATATTGGGTTTATATAGCACATATCATCACTATTAAGAAGTGGATACAGGTGACCTTTTGACCCCTGTGTGGTCACATCTGGTCCCTGAGAATGGAAACAAAAATAAATCACAAAACACAACAGATGTATTCACCACCAGTGGCCATGCAATGTATTATATATATTATATACAGTGGGGGAAATAAGTATTGAACGCGCCAACAATTTTTTCAGTACATATATTTCCAATGAGGTTATTCACATGAATTTTTCACCAAACATCAGTATTAACTCAAGACATCTGGAACTATAAAGAATTCACATTAAACATTAAACATTAAAGTCCATAAATAAAGTTATGTGTAATAAGTGAAATGACACAGAAAAAAGTATTGAACACACTAAGAAAAAAGCAGTTCTCCAAGGCAAGGTAAGGCAAGGAACCAGGTGAAATCCGTAAGTAATTATACCTCCTATCTGTGCAAATTAATATCAGCTGGGTTAGTAAATTGATGGTGTATAAAAAGGCTTTTTGTTCCCAAGGTGTCACACAAGAAACATCTCATGATTTATAAAAGCAAAGAGCTCTCCCAAGAAAAGTTGCAAAACATATTGATGGAATCGGTTACAGACATATTTCAAAACTTCTGAATCCTCCAGTAAGCACCACTGGGGCCATTATCCGCACGTGGAAGCAACATCACTCCATCATCAACGGGCCATGCACAGGAGCTCCTCGCAAGATTTCTGACCAGGGAGTCAGGAGAATAGTCAGAAGAGTAGCCCAAGAGCCAAGGACCACTCGGAAAGAGATCCAGAAACACTTGGAGGCAGCAGGTGCCATCGTCACAGAGAAAACAATAGGCAATGCACTTCATTACTCACGCTCACCCCGCAAGCTTGTTTAAAGTTTGCTGCTACTCATTTGGACAAGCCTATGACATACTGGGAGAGTGTAGTCTGGTCAGATGAGAGTAAAATTGAACTTTTTGGCTGTCATACTACACACCATGTTTGGAGAAGAAATGGCACTGCACATCACCCTGAAAACACTACACCAACAGTGAAGTTTGGAGGGGGAAGCATCATGGTGTGGGGCTGTTTTTCATCGCATGGTACTGGCAGACTTCATATAATTAAAGGAACGATGAATGGAGCCCTTTACCAGGAGATTCTTCAGAAGAATCTGCTGCCATCCACCAGGATGATGAAGATGAGACGTGTGTGGACCTTCCAGCAGGACAACGATCCAAAGCATACAGCAAAGGAAACTCTCAGTTGGTTTCAGAGGAAAAAAATCAAGGTGTTAGAATGGCCCAGTCAATCACCTGACTTGCATCCAATTGAACAAGATTTAAAGACAATATGTTTAGAAGAATCGGCCAAAATCACACCTGAATACGGCGGCCCATTAATTTCTTCATACAGGAAGCGTCTTGAAGCTGTCGTTATAAACAAAGGCTTCTCCACTAAGTATTAAATACATTTCAGTTAGTGTGATCAGTACTTTTTTCCTGTCATATTCCACTTTATTACACATAACTTAATTTATGGACTTTAATGTTGTGAATTCTTTATATTTGCGGATTCCTAGAGTTAATACCAAAGTCTGGTGAAAATTTCATGTGAATAGCCTCATTGGAAATATATTTACTGAAAAAAATGTTGACGCGTCCAATACTTATTTCCCCCACTGTATGAGATTGTATAGAATCATAAACATCATGACACATCATGTCGGACATGCCTGAGATAGAGGTATTAGATATTTAGTTTATATATATTACCATTAAGTCCGGTGACGTCTATAATTTTTGCTTTCTACCAGCAAGCAGTGGAGTCCATGAAAATGAATGTTGATGACAAATGAATCTGTCAGAAATACAGCACACAGGTCCTGATAACAACTAATGAATAACTGTATTGATTGACAACTAAGTGACACACAAAGCAGCAACTACACCCCCCACCCCCACATTATTTCTGTTGCTAATGGAGCAGAATAAAACATTTGACCAGTAGACCAGTAAGCCTTAGAGACTAATTCTTAGTTTAATTCTTTTGTTTATTTTTTTCTTAGATTTTCTAAGTTACTAATTGTCTTAGTGACTAATATGTTGTCAACTTATGCTTTTGGACTCTGTTAGAGGTTAATGAGGACAGAGGGCCAAAGGAGACCCAAAGAAATGAGTATTGTCCAGGAGAAAAAAATCATTGGCTGGGGCAGAGGTCCAGTGCAGGTCTGGGGACCCAAAATACGTACTGGCATTCCTGACTACATGTAGGTGTTAAATTGTGACTGTAAAATGGTGCAATGATTTCATCTTTAATAATCATTGGAACAGTTAATTCAGTAGTGTAGGTGTTAATTCAGTAATGGTGATATTTAATTTAGCACTGTATATGTTGAGCAATGCTAATTCATTGCTGGAAATATTAATTCAGCAATGTCAGTGTTAATTCAGAACAATAACTGGTAATTCAGCATTATTACTTTAAAGCATCACTAGTGGTGTTAATTCAGGACTGTAGATGTGCATTCAGATGTGTTGGGAACTTGGGTACGTCACCACTATAATATTACCTCAACACTGCTTTTGTTAGTTCAGCACTATAATGTTGATTCAGCACTGTTTTGGTGTTAGTTCAACACTATAATGTTAATTCAGAACTATTGGTATTGAACACTATAATGTTAGTTCAGCACTGTTGGTGTTAGTTTAACAGTATGAAGTTAATTGGTGTTAGTTGAGCCCAATAATGTAAATGTAGCACTGCTTGTATTCATTCAGCACTGTCAGTCTTGATTCAGATCATTAAGTGTTAAATAAACACTTTCTAAATTAATTAATGGTAATGTTTATTCAATACTGTCACTGTCAACTGTGCTAGGTCAGTTCAGGATTGTTGGTGTTAATTTGGAACTATTAGTGTTAATTAGTTTTGATACTGTTGATATTAAACACTAGAATGTTAACTGAACATTGTTAGTGTTAGTTCAGAACTATACTGTACATATACACCTATATTACTACTTATTAGTGTGAATTCAGTACTGTAGGTGTTAATTTGGAAGTGTTAATGTTAATTCACTATTGTGTATGTTAATTCAGAACTATTGTGGGTACGGTGGCTTAGTGGTTAGCATGTTTGCTTCACACCTCCAGGGTTGGGGGTTTGATTCCTGCTGCCAACCTGTGTGTGCGGAGTTATCCCTGTGCTTTGGGGGTTTCTTCCGAGTACTCCAGTTTCCTCCCCCAGTCCGATGATTGGCATTTCCAAATTGTCTGTAGTATGTGATTGTGCCCTACACTGGGTCAGCACCCCGTCCAGAGTGTCCCCCGCCTTGTGTCCCAAGTCCCCTGGGATAGGCTCCTGCATCCCCACAACCCTGTGTAAGATTAACAGTACAGACAATGAAGGAATGAATGAATTCAGAAATATTAGTATTAATTCAGCACTGCAGGTGTTAAATTCAGTATTGTAGTTGTTACTTCAGGACTGTATGTGTTAATTCTGTTTTGTATATATGAATTCAGAACTATTAGTGTAAATTCAGCACTGTATGTGTTACTTCAGAAGTCTAGGTGTTAATTTAAAACTATTAGTGTTAATTCAGTACTGTAAAAGTTAATTCAGTAGTGTAGGTGTTAATTTAAAACTATTTGTGTTAATTCAGCACTACTGGTATTAATCCAGGACTGTATGTGTTATTTCAGTATTGTAGTTGTTTGAAGAAATACTGGTGTTAATTCTGTACTGTGGATGTTAATGCAGTACTGTAGGTATTAACTGAGTAATATTAGTATTAATTCAATACTGTGTTCATTCTGAAGTATCAGTGTTAATTCAGCACTGTATGTGTTAATTCAGTACTGTATGTATTATTTCAGTGCTTTAGGTGTTAACTGAGAACTATTAGTGTTAATTCAGTACTGTAGGTGTTAATTCAGGACTGTTAGTGTTAATTCAGTACTGTATGTGTTAATTCAGAACTATTAGTGTTAATTCAGTATTGTATGTGTTAATTCAGAACTATTTGTGTTGATTCATTACTGTAGGTGATAATTCAGAACTGTTAGTGTTAATTCAGTGCTGTAGGTGTTAGTGTTAATTCAGTACTGTATGTGATAATTCAGAACTGTTAGTGTTAATTCAGTGCTGTAGGTGTTAGTGATAATTCAGTACTGTTAGTGTTAATTCAGTGCTGTAGGTGTTAATTCCATACTGTTTGTGTTTATTCAGTACTGTAGGTGTTAATTCAGAACTGTTAGTGTTAATTCAGTACTGTAGGTGTTCATTTAGAACTTTTGGTGTTAATTCAGTAATTTAATTGTTCATTCAGAACTATTAGTATTAATTCAGTACAGTATGTGTTACTTCAGTACTGCAGGTGTTCATTCAGAACTGTTAGTGTTAGTCCAGCACTGTAGGTGAGCTTATTAGTCTATATAGTAGAACAAGTTTGTGCATGGACCTACTATAACTTATGTTAGATGTCCTACACCAGTTCTATAATCCTTTTACTTATATATATATATATATATATATATATATATATATATATATATATATATATATATATATATATATATTGGGTAAAGAAAAACAACAAACAAAGCTCAGGAGACTTTAATTGCATTCTCACCCTTGACACATTGCATACTCCGCACACTCTCTGCTTTGGTCCTGAATGTTTAAGTAGGCTACAATGGAGATGAAACACGCCTTCAGCTGCGACCCTCCAATCAAAGGGAGCGTTAAGATGCGCTCGCGTTAAAGCAGTGCAGGACAAGGAGAGTAATTCCCCGGGGAAGTCACCGTCAGAAAGACAGAAAGAAACACAGAACACTTAGCACGAGCGCTGTCTTTTTATCTATTGTAATTTAGTCTGTTTTATTTTATTCTGTTTTTTTTCCCCCACACAATTTTTTTTCTATTTCGCGCGCGAGCGTTGACGCGCTGAGGTAGCGGCGCTCAGACATGGACCCGGAGACACTCCGTTCTTTTCGGTGGCGTTCACTTTCACGGCGCTTTAAAGTTAAACCGGTAACTTCTTGAACACAATGGCGGCCGTCAGTCTCCCTTCAGAGGGATGGCAAGTTCTCGCGGACCTCCGCCGGACCCTTGGAGACTCGCGCACAAACTTGTAGCCATGTTGTGGTTCGGCGTCGCGTGCGCTTTCCTCCTGTACTTCCTGCGATGCTGCGAATCCGAAGTGACGGAAAGTTTCAGCCTAAGTCGCGACGAGGCGCCGCTCGGAACGGGACGCTACGGTGAGAGGAACGGGACGGTTAGTGTCGGAGGAGACGGGAGGAGGAGGAAGAGGAGCGCGGGAGACGATGCGGATGAAGTGGGCTCGATGAAGGAGAAGGACTGGAGGGGCGCGCGCAGGCTGCCGCACGCGCTCATTATCGGCGTGAAGAAAGGCGGCACGCGCGCGCTGCTCGAGTTCCTGAGGCTACACCCGGACATCCGCGCGCTCGGATCCGAGCCGCACTTCTTCGACCGGCACTACGCACGCGGCCTCACATGGTACAGGTGAGAGAGAGAGAGAGAGAGAGAGAGAGATTGTGCTTGAATGAGAAGTCTTTTTTATTTATTTATTTATTTATTTATTTATTTTTTAGATTAAAACAGAATAAATGCTTAAATGGTCGAAATCACTCATGCAGTATTGACTTATTTGAATTAATTTTATTCCAGTCACCAGGTAGAAGGTTTAAGACATGGGGAGGGTAGAAGGTTTAAGACATGGGGAGGGTAGAAGGTTTTAGACGTGGGGAGGGTAGAAGGTTTTAGACATGGGGAGGGTAGAAGGTTTTAGACGTGGGGAGGGTAGAAGGTTTTAGACATGGGGAGGGTAGAAGGTTTTAGACATAGAGTGGGTATACAGTTTTAGACATGGGGAGGGTAGAAGGTTTTAGATAAAATGATTTACACAAGGTAGATAGAAGGTTTTAGATATGGGGTAGGTAAAAGGTATTAGACGTAGGTAGGTTAGAAGGTTTTAGACATGGGGTAGGTAAAAGGTCTTAGACATGGGGTGGGTAGAAGGTTTTAGACATGGAGTGGGTAGACGGTTTTAGACATGGGGTAGATAGAAGGTTTTAGACATGGGGTAGGTAAAAGGTCATAGACATAGGGAGGGTAGAAGGTTTTAGACATGGAGTAAATAGGATGTTTTAGACATAGGGTAGGTAGGAGGTTTTAGACATGGGGTAGGTAAAAGGTGTTAGACATGGGGTGGGTAAAAGGTTTTAGACATTGGGTAGGTAAAAGATTTTAGACATAGGGTAGGTAAAAGGTTTTAGACATGGGGAGAGTAGAAGATTTTAGGCATGGGGTGGGTAAAAGGTTTTAGACATGGGGTAGGTAGAAGGTTTTAGACATGTGGTTTCAGTGAGCACAGTAAGGCGCGTACTAAACGTAGAAAGTTTCCATGCCAGAACTCCAAGACGTTCACCACTACTGACCCAAAAGCACAAGAAAAGTCGGCTCAAAACCATATAAATAACCCACAGACGTTTTGGAATTCTGTTCTGTGGAGTGATGAAACAAAACTGGAACTTTTCGGCACGATGGATCAGCGGTATGTCTGGAGAAAGAAGATTGAAGAAAGAACACTCTGACCACAGTCAAGCATGGTGGTGGCTCGGTGATGCTCTGGGGCTGCTTTGCATCCTCTGGCACTGGAAACCTGCAGCGTGTGGAAGGCAAGATGGATTCATTGAAGTATCAGGAAATCCAGGAGAAAACATCATGCCATCTGTGAGGAAGCTGAAGCTTGGGTGTCATTGGACCTTACAACAGGACAATGATCCCAAGCATACCTCAAATTCCACCAAGGCTTGGTTGCAGAAGAAGTCCTGGAAGATTCTACAGGGTCATCACAGTCACCTGACTTCAACCCCATAGAAAATCTCTGGTGGGATTTGAAGAAGGCGGTTGCAGCACGCAAACCCAAGAATATTACTGAACTGGAGGCCATTGCTCATGAGGAATGGGCTAAGATTCCTCAGGAACGCTGCCAGAAGCTATGCATCTCATTTGTAGCAAAAGGGTGCTCTACTAAGTGCTCTACATACTGAAGATGCTTGCCATGAAGGGGTTGAATAATTTTGAAACTGGAGAAATCATTATATAGATATATATATATATTTTTCTTTACATTGACCACTGTAACTGCTTTATTCAACATGTATTAATATAACACTGTTAGTATTCATTGAGCACTGTAGGTGTTAATTAAACACTGTTGGAGTTTTTTCAGCATTGCAGGTTCTCCTGTGCACAGCAGGCCTGTGTGCAGGGCCAAGTTCTGATCCTGTATCAGGAGTCCAGCAGAGTTTGGTAATATTCTTGCTCTTAGACACCTGATTCAACATCACCATTTAAATGACCAGGTTTTGAAGGTGTGTAAGAGCAGGAAAATCACCACACTCTGCTGGTCTTCAGATACACAGAGTTATACTCTACTGTACTGGTCCAATCAGGATTGATGTGAAACAGGAAATAACGTTACAGTAGCATCTGTGAGAGAAAGGAATAAGGTAACCTCTCCAGTCTCAATCCTCAACACAGGATAAGTTCTTAGCATTAATCATCACTGGGACAGATGTGACATTAGACAGCTTCTTGAATCTCTGATTAACATAATACATGTTTGTAGAAATATGTGACTCAAAGAAATGATAGCTAGTAAGGTTGATGTAGTTTTCCATGATTCTAACAGATTTATGAGCAGATCGGTGTGTTCGATTACAATTTTCAAATCTTATTACAAAAGAAAAGCTATTTCATTCGGAACATTCTAGGTTTAGATTCATTAAAATGAAGTAAAAGGCCATTAATATTCAGTCAGTAAGCCATGCCAAATAATTTTATAGCCTATTTAACACCATAAATCTCTGGTTGCTTAGAGTTGGCAAAACCCAATTATTTACCTTTTAGCTGTTTGGCTAATTGTTTTGTCAATTCACACATGATTATACTTCAACCCTGGTTGTCACGGATCCCCCATTAGACACACACAGATGCACAAATCTCTCACAATCTTTGCACATCCTGTTTACACATCCTGTGATGCAGAGCTGTAACATTATTTTCAGTTATTTTTATGATGTTTTCCTTATTCACCCTTCTACATCAGTAAGATGCAAAATATGATTAAAAAAAAAAATTAAGGCATGCTGATATCACACTGACCAAACTGATCTGTAATGCATTGACTGCTTGATACTTTTTGCTCCAACATTCATTATGGTCATAAGTACATGGGGTGTGTTTGATGTGGACACGGACACAGATACCCTCAGTGTCATACACAGAAGATCTATGAGCAGAGATGGGGCAGATTGTCATCTCTTCAGGAACAGATGGACCCCACAGCATGGCCACACCACTTGACATTATAGTGAGCCCTGTCAATTGATCTTTAACCCAAGTCACTTTTTCCACTGGCGATAATGATGTGCGCCAGGCACTTCATAAGGTCAGGGGAGCTTGCGGACAAGTCAGGCTGCAACGATCATGCTGTGGAGCAAAGCACTCATTAATCATGTTGAAATCTATAGTTAGTTAGTTAGTTAGTTAGATTTACATTTATATAGCGCTTTTCTAGACACTCAAACCGCTTTACATAGTATTGGGGAGGGGGACTCCTCAAACCACCACTGGTGTGTAGCATCCACCTGGATGATGCGTGTGACGGCAGCCATAGTGCGCCAGAACGCCCACCACACACCAGCTATTAGTGGAGAGGAAAGAGTGATGTAGCCAATTCAGGGATGAGGATTATTAGGGGTCCATGATAGAGAAGGGCCAATTGGGGAATCTGTAGGTGCATGATCGAAGAGGGGAAAGTGCTGCTGCAAATCTTAAAAAAAAAATTAAATAAACAACGGTAAAGCTCAGATAAGATCTTAAATGAGACGGGGTGATAGATGAAGTTCTCGTGGCCTGTTACCAATCGATTGCCCTGGCGCTTGACCTTGAGCTTGATGCGAGCATGAATCTAGTGAGCTTTGGTCAGCACAGATTCAGTTACAATTAGCAAGAGGCTCCATCCTGCTGAGGCATAAAACCACACACAGGCTACTAGCTCATGTTTCATCATGGCAACACTGTCACTTTCCTGTAAGGAAGCGATTTTCCAGAACGGTATCCTTAGCAGCGAGTGATATTGGTGCACCGCCTGGAAACCTGCAGGGAAATTTAGTTTCAGCTATGTAGGCGTTTAAGTGCATGCGAAAAGAGGTAAAAGAGCTCGAGCGTGCTTGAATGTATTCCCCCCCTTAAATCAGCAGCATGTTCGTGGAATATCCTGAGAGCGCCTTAAAACACCCATAGGTGTACATTTTCACTTTCTGTCCCATCGATAATATTGATTTTGGCACACCAGAGAGGCTGGGGAGTTTAACCTGTAGGACCGAGGCACCTAGGAAGATGAGCGGACATTTATTTGTCATTAAAATGTCTACTCATCCTCACACACATGCACCGTCACTTATCTGATGCCATTGCATTGTCTGAATTCATTTGCAATTCATAGAAATGTCATTAAGATGGAAATTTAAATTCATACCCATTATTTACAAGGCGCATATAAACACATTATTCACAGACATGGGATAATAATTGGCTGGTAATTCTGCGTGCTCGGTAAATGAGGACAAACTATGTGATATTTTGCCATAGAGGAAGTGAGATTTATCTCACACTAGCACCTCAATCTAGTTTAGTATTTCCTTCATGACTATTTGATAAGTCTGTGCTGGAGGCAAGGCGAGTTGTTTGAGATTGTCATGAATTATTGATATTTTCTTTCAATATTGCCACTACAACTATTTTCTGCATATTTACATCCGAATGGCTGCATAGCAGTCGTATGGTAAATGTAATGTATTTGATTTGTGTTATGGAAAGCTTTGTAGAAATCTGTTTGTATGGAAATGGAAACCCATAGCTGAACCAAAATTGAGTTCAAATGGCATCATTTGAATTTGAAATTGAAATTATTCATGAACAAAGAGCAGTTCATAACCCAGTTCGACATTTGAACCAAAGCTAGACTGTGAATGTGGCATGAATGTGTTTGGCTGCTGTATGATATGTACGATATTATATTATTCTAAACAAATCATTTAATATAATGGCTAATATCTCCTAAGATTTGTCTCCGTTTGTATGAGGGGAGCAGGTGTGATTGAAAGCAGGAATATGTTATAGTTCATGAAACTGCCATAAGGCCTAGACACTTGGTTTATAATTCAGCTCTCATTAGGTACCTTGTGGCAAGCGTGGGGGTTTACTGGGGGTTGGGAGGGGTGTAATCTGCACCCCTCTATGATGATGGATGTCTATGGGAAGTGGACTGAGCATAGTTGCAATTGACTGGAACATTAATGACTACCACACATCGAATTGGATGGCTGGGTCTAAACACATATGCACTCACACAAACACACACCCATGTCAACACTTCATGTTTTGACTATAGGATTTCAGAAGAGTTCAACTTAATTAACTCATAATACAATATGTACGGTTCCAAAGCATTTTAAATATTGTATCGTTTATGTCACTGTATATTTGCTAGGTAGTGATACTTCCTGTTTTATAGATTTTGAGACAACGCTACAAGTGCATTAAAATACAATGTAAAATATGACAACTTCAGAAGTTATACTAAATACATTTTTCCAAGTAAATACGTTTTTCCAAAACATGTTGAAATCTTGTCTCATTGCATATATTCATGGTTTGTTTATATTTAGTTCAACATTACAACTCAATGTAAACTGATATATGGATTTCTGTGATGTCTGTGACATTTCTAGGGTATGAAAACTTACCACTTAAACATAACACCAAACATATAATCCAGTCCTCCTGTAAGAAAAATCAAAAAATCTTGTCAGAGATGTAGGAAAATGTGACGTCTGGACAGAAGACAGGCTAATTGGCTCGTGTGTGTGTGTGTGTGTGTGTGTGTGTGTGTATGTGTGTGTGTGTGCACACGGCAGGCATCTGATGAGGCTGTGGAATGGCCCGTCTACACTCTCCACCTGCCCCCCTCATACCAGCTGAGGCCCACATTACCATATACCCCTATCCCGATCAATACCCATGGCACCATTTGGTTTATTCAGAATACCTCGGAGAGAGCAGTCCAAAATGCAGCCTCAATTAGGAGCAACCTATCTGCTGGCTCCTCTGGGCTGATGGGATATCACACAGCACAAATCAGTAATGCGATAAACAATAGGGAAGCTTAAGAGCTTCTAGAGAGAGTGTACATATTGCTAAGGGTGATGTGAAGAACTGTCAGCATAGTGCCAATGCTTAACAAACTATGCATTACTAATCCTCTGAGATCAGGCTTGCTGTTGGTGACTTGGGCAACAGTAATTAAATTTCTAGAACATGTCAGAACAAATCTATTTAATTCAAAGACTTGTTATCCAATACAGATTTGACTGCATGATAACATGCATGGGAGTTTACACCTAATTTCAATATTTTCTCTACACATACAGAAAGCACATGTCCTTCGAGCTTTTATATGAGCTCTGTGATGCTGGTAAACAGCAAAAGCCCCAGAGTCTATTGTAAGTCAGTGAGTTTTTCCTCACAGGCTAATGTACAAAAGGCCGCTAATAGACTTTTGATTGGCAGCTCGCTTCTTATCTCAGCTTTTCTCTGCTCAGCGTAAACAGATCACTATGCACTGGAGTACTATTTATATATATGATAATTTGTGTTAGCTACAGGAACTGTCAATATAAAGTGAGCTGGTGGTAAGTGGATGGTAGTTGGTTGGGGGCACGGTGGTTTAGTGGTTAACACGTTTGCCTCAAACCTCCAGGATTGGGGGTTCAAATCCTTCCTCCACTCTGTGTGTTCTCTTCCTCCACTCTTCACTTTCTCTTTGTCACGTTCTCCCTGTGCTTCTGGGGTTTCCTCCATGTGCTCCGGTTTCCTCCCCCAGTCCAAAGTCATGTGCTGGCAGTAGGCAGATTGTCCGTATTGTGTGATTGTGCCCTGCGATGGATTGCCACCCCATCCAGGGTGTCCTCCACCTTGTGCCCGGAGGTACTGAGATAGGCTCCAGGCTCCCCCGTGACCCTGTGTAGGATAAGCGGTACGGAAAATGGAAGGATGGATGGTGGTAGTTGGGGTGGAGTGGGAGGTCTTCTAACAATATGAATAGAAGTAAGTGAATAATTAATGGACAGCTCTAATCGACTTGCTGGCTCCATAATAAGCATAGGTAAACCTACAAGTGTTTAGGCTAAGTGCTTTCCCAGATGAAGTCATTGATAATGCAATGTGGCTAAAGAATTGACTCAAGGCTGCTGTATCGATAAGAGCTTGAGAGCATTGTATTTCTGTTCGTGTGCATTGTCTTCTCTACTTTTTTTTTCTGGTCTGTAGTATTGGGTATTAGGCATTCAACTAACCTTTTGCATGAATCATCTCTTAATTGTTGATGCTTTTATTATTTTAATTGCACACATTTCTATGCATTGCACCTATCAAAGCACTTAAACTCTGAAAAACCTGTGATGATAAGATGAAAAAAAAAAAAAAAAGCATAAGTTAGATGTAGTCACTCTCTGAGCAGGAGGATCATTAGGCCCAGAGAGCCTTCAAGGCACTTAAGCCAAATGAGTCCCATCTGCTGGACAGAGTGAGAGAGGAGAGTAAGGCACAAGCACATACATTCCTTTTTTTTCTGCCTTATCTGCCTGTAACCCTCAGCTGATTGATGCATCCTGAACATTTGTGCAGCTTATAGAGTGGAGCTCAGAGAGCAGCAAGCCAGTAAGTGACACGGCCGGCCTGAGAACCGTCGGCTGATCATCTGCAGGACAGAAAACCTTGTCACCTCATTAGCTCTTGTTCTGCCACCCCGATCTCGCCTACTAATACATATGCTGCGGGCGTGATGTGATTTATCCGATCAATACTGCACTGTGCAAAGTAATTCCAGTCTTAAGGAAAAACAGATCTCAGAGCCTAGAGGAGAACAGGATAAGAACGAGAGAAGTAAAATAAAAATAAAAAAAACGTCGCGTCTGATTTCTCTGCCATTCCTAACTCTTATGTCATGTTAATTACTTAGCAATGAATTAATGAAAAGAATTGGCAATGTAAAGACAATTTATGGAAATAGATGTATAAAAGCCCTTTCCATTCTTGGGGATCATCCTGATGGGGGATTTTTGTTTCTCTAGCGTTTCACTAGAAAACCTTTAAGAAAGCTAGAGCCCTAAATCATTAAAAAAAACAAAAAACATTTTCTAACAGTGTAGTGTGGGAATAAAGGGAATTTGACTGAAGCAGGAATCACTTTTTTTTTCATATTTACAAACACTTTTATCATACAATCAGGTCAAAGTAACTTAACATAATCTCTGTAACATACAGTACTGTGCAAAAGTCTGAGGCACATGCAAAGAAATGCTGTAGAGGAAAAGATACCTTCAAAATAATGAAATTATATGTTTCTACATTAAAAAAAATACCGTAAAGAGCAGTAAACAGTAATAAATGAAACAAAATCAATATTTGGTGTGACAAAAAATGTAAATAAAAATAATAGCCTCAGGTACAGTTTTATAAGGAAAAGCATTGTAAGTTTTATTGAGCATCTTGTAGAACCAGTCACGGTTCTTCTGGAGACTTTGACTGTCGCACTCGCTTCTTATTTTTGCAGCGAAACCCAGCAGCCTTCATTGTGTTTTTCGTCTGAAAAGTGTCTCTTACCACATAATATTCTGCTCTCTTTACTGACATACAAACATTTTTCTGTAACATTTCATTTTGTGCTGGAAAACTAATGTTTGGTAATCTAAAATGTTTTTTTTGTACTGACTCGATAATGTAGAAGTCATAAATTAAAAAATCTATAACAAAGTTTGTTCTAAAAAAAAATAGTGTGCCTAAAACTTTTGCACAGTACTATATAATACATAATCATGTTTATTAAAGAACATGGACCTAAAGCTCTGTTTCTGTTTGCTCTTCAGGAGCATGATGCCCAAAGCGCTGGACGGCCAGATCGTGATGGAGAAAACGCCACGGTACTTTGTGACAGCCGAGACGCCCGCTCGCGTCCATGCCATGTCAAGAGACGTGAAGTTGATCGTGGTGGTGCGTGACCCCGTGACCCGTGCCATCTCCGACTACACTCAGATCGCCTCCAAGACGCCGGGCATCGCCAGCTTTGAAAGCCTGGCTTTTAAAAACAGATCATCAGGTCAGGTGGACAGTCTGTGGAGCCCAGTCTACATCGGCTTGTACGCACAACACCTGGAGCACTGGCTGGCTTATTTCCCACTCTCTCAAATCCACTTTGTCAGCGGCGAGCGGCTCGTCAGTGACCCGGCTTTCGAGCTGGGCCGTGTGCAGGACTTCCTGGGCCTGGAGCGTATTATCACAGACAAGCATTTCTACTTCAACAAGACTAAGGGCTTCCCCTGTTTGAAGAAGGCAGAGGGCAGCGCTGAGCCACACTGCTTGGGCAAAACCAAAGGCAGGACACATGTGCACGTGGAACCTGAGGTCATTCACAACCTCAGGGACTTCTACCACCCGCACAATCTGAGGTTCTACCAAATGACTGGAATGGACTTTGGGTGGAAGTGATGTTTTTTTATTTTTTTCTCAATCCAGACACTCAGCCTCACTCATATAAAGCAGCACAGGAAACTGTGGAGGGTATAATTGCTTTTTCTGAGTAAATATTTGATGCAGTTAGTGCTCATATTGATAGTGGAAACTCTGGGTGAATTATGAGTCATGCACTCTGATCAAGGGTAAATAATCATATTTGCATTTGGTGGTGTTTTTCTTAAGGCATCTTATGTGTCAGGTTTCAGGATTAAAGCAAAAAAAAAAAAACAACAACTGAGTATTAATACCTTCAGACCACAGTGGAAAGTGAAGAAGTGTTCAAACACCAGCCATAAATAATAGCGTGGATGTCATTTGTAACATACTGTAAAAGAAGTTGGACTGTAGGACTGTATGACATTCAAAACGAGGGCTGGTCCACTGGCTAGCTGAGGTGAGCTGAATCTTTTTGATCGAATGAGCCAAATAGCCATTTTTATTCTATTATTATATTGCAGATTTGTGATATGGACGATCATAAAGAACAGAGCAGCGAAATCATACTTTAAACACTTTTTTGTTATTTGAAAGTGTAAGTAACTTGTCATTGTGCTCATAGGTGGAGCTAATAGAAAGCATCCTACATTATACATGCATACATTACACATGCGTTCATACATTATGCATAAATCTATAAGTAACACCACTCTCTTTGAAATATGTGAATATCAAAAGAAGTGGCTGGGACATCCTGATCTATTCTTGCATAATGCACTCTTTGTGCAGCCTAAATTCACAAACAGTACTAGTTTTTAACTTCCTGTGATTGATGATATGGTACACAGTCACAAAGCTGAGCGGTCTGTTGCTTGCATGAATTTGCACTAATGTTAAGGAAGCCTGTTAAATTATTTTCAAATGGATGTGTGCATTTGTCATGCAATTTCGGCAACACGAACACGTGGGGGAATAAATTTTTTTATGAATAGTGTGTGATTGTAAGCGCATTAACACAGTCACACTGAGACAAGACATCCTCAAACGTTGTCATCATTTATTCTTATTCTTTATTCTTACTGTTTCCAAAACACTTTTGGCTCATATTGAATTTTAAATGTCCCTCTGGTCAAAGGACACATGTAGCACAGTCATACAATGAGATAGAAATAAGAAGTAAATAATAAGCCCGAAAGGACACTGGGTAATATTAGTGCATACATTCAGAAGCCAATGAGAAAAACTTTAGCACAGTGCCTCCTAGTGGCCATTCAAGCATTTATCACTTTTGGTCCCCTTTTATAGTCCTCTAGCTATTGAGGAGAACGTGTGCAATAAAACCTAGTAATAATATTCCAGTATTACAAAATCGAGAGCTAACATACACTCACTGGCCTCTTTATTAGAAACACCTGTAAACCTGCTCATTGATGCAATTATCCAATCATGTGGCAGCAGCACAATGCATTAAATCATGCAGATACAGGTCAAGAACTTTAGTTAATGTTCACATCAAACAACAGAATGAGGACAAAATGTCACCTCAGTGACTTCTCATGGTTGTTGGCTGGAGTATTTTAGAAACCGATCCTGGGATTTTCATACTAGACTTTACACTGAATGGTGAAAAAACAAACAAACGAACAAAACCCCCAAAACATCCAGTTGGAAGCAATTCTGCTAAATCAGAAGAGAGAGGTTAAAAGAGAATGATCTGACTGGTTTGAGCTGACAGGAAGGCTATGGCATTTCAAATAATCACTCTTTACAACTGTGCTGAACAGAAAAGCATCTCAGAACGCACAACACATTGATGCACATGGGATGCAACAACAGAAAACCACATCGGTTTCCACACCTGTCAGCCAAGAATCTGACGATATAGTGGGCACAGACTCGCCCAAACTAGACAGTTGAAGATTGGAAAAACATCGTCTGGCCTTGAATGAAAATGCAGGTGTACAGGTGTTCCCAATAAAGTGGAAGGTGATTGTATATAATGAAAAAGTATATTAGGACATCTAAATGCAGAAATACTGTCGGCTGTAACCTCAGAAGCACTTAACAAAAACAAACAAACAAAAAATGATAGAGCATTTCAGATTGACTACATTTTATGTACTTCCATTAGCCTATAGTATACTATACACGTAGCTCACAAAATATAAACAGCTTTGTTTTGATGGCACAGACTTATCAACATTTGAATCATTTTGGGAATGTAATTATGCAGTCTTCATTGCATTATTTCAATTGATTTGGATTTATTTCAAGTCTATGCACATGGTCAGCTAAGCGTGATAACAGTGAGAGCACAGTGGAAAAATTCAAGTAACGTTTAACTTGATGAGCATTCACTTTGGAGAATTTCCTTTTCTAGCTTAACCTTTATCACAACCGAGCTGTTGTACTACACTTTCCCTCAGGTCAAACTTGTGCATGCTGTGATGCATGATAAGTGAACGACTTTCTTTGGTTCCGAACAGGTTTAAGACATATATTTTTATATGGTATATTTTTACCCCATTTTCTCAATCCCACCCACTAGCCAGCTCTCAACTGGGGAAGATGAGGGCTAACAGTGCTTCCTGTGAAACCCCGGCCAGTCACTGCATCTTTTCTAACTGCTGCTCATGCTACGTTACAGCGCACCGTAACACACTCAGAGGAAAGCGCTAACTGTCCTCTTCATCATACATGAGCTCACAGACACCCATGATGTCACTCTGATTGACAGGGGACAGTGTAACGCCGTCCCTCCCACTCAGAGAGCATGGCTCTATATAATATAAAAGCTTTGCAGAGCCACATTTTGATATATTGAAATAAAATGACTGCTCTCTGTCAAAAGCATTACTTTTACACATGTAGTAATATTAAATACAAATAAATATCTACCATCTCCAGTCATTTTAGAAAAATAGCCACAACACTGATATGATGCCTGCATTACTAAACAAATTTGACCCACATAAGGATTATAAACCCAGAAAATTGACTGTGAATGGATATTCAGTTCTGAGCATGCTTTGGTTAAACAGAATCGTGATCAGTATCATAATCAAATGCACACTGTCTCGTTATAGAGACGCAAAACAGAGATGTAATATTTTAAATGAGTGAAAACAAGAAAATCCAGGACTAGGAAAAACATAACCCCATAGACAGCACAATATTAACTAATTATACGGCAAATGTTGTACCTATTTTACACAAGATGATTCTTACAGTGTCAGTGCTAATATACAATACATGCGTAAACTTATAGACTGGTGACAATTTAAAGGAAAACTTGGCTCTATTATTCTGTGTGTGTGTGTGTGTGTGGGTGTGTGTGTGTGTGTGTGTGTGTGGGGGGGGGGCATATTTTGCAAACATGTTTTTGGGTCCACTTGCCCTCATAGAGTGAAGTGTCACTGCAAATAAATACAAAGTTCTTCTGACTGATCACCTTTATCCTAGGAGGAATCAATTCTATCCAGGTGGGTGTGGTCTCTTCCAGAATGACTCCTGGCCCCCATCCCTACTACACAAGGACCCACTGAATGATTTGATGAGTACGGAAATGATTATATGCTATGGCCTTCATAGTTGCCAGATCTCATTCCAAATGAACACAGAATTTGGGAGATTTTGGACTGATGTGTTCAACAGCACTCTCCACCACCATCATCAAAACCCTAGCTGAGGGAATGTCTTTGTAAGAACGGTGTTCTTCTCTCCAGTACTGTTCCAGGGACTAGTAGAATCAGTACCACAGTGCACTGAAGCTGTTCTGTTGGCTCATGGTGGCTGAACACTTACTAAATCACCTTGTATTCATTTTTTTCCCTTTAAATTGTCACTTATCTGTATATAACATCAATACATGACTATAAAATGAATAACCACTGCATCACCTCCAGCCAACAATACAACACAGTACATAAAAACTAGTCAGTATATACAGTCATTGATTAAACTCTGTAGAGAAGCCAGATAACAGTCTGTCCTGGCCTCACTGTAATCTGAGGCCAGATTTAGTTCATTAAGAGCATGTGGCAGTGCCAAGCAACAGCGGGTAATACAATACGCCAGGGGAGGTTTAGTTAGAAAATCAAGGCCTGTCCTGGGGCTTCATTTATAAACAGCACAAACACAAAATCACCAGAAGGCAACCGATTCCTTAGCTGGAGGATATGTTGGATATATCACTTAGGAGTGGCGGTGGGAGAGGAGCACTGGGCTTGACACATTTGGGCTTGCCTATGATTTGTAGAGATGAATACATGTAAATAAATATTTATTCTGTTGAGTAACTCTGGATGTTTTTGCCGTGAAGCGTACTGAACATTGCGAACTACGTTAAGGCAAGTTGCAGACAGCTTGTTTCATCCACCTGTCAGTCAGATTCACTGTGATGCGACTATTAAAGTCTGGTTTCAGAATAAGATGCTCTGATTGGTTGCGGTGTCACCTAGCAAAGCTGAATGATAAAAACAAACATGCCAAAACTGTCACTATGTATCTCATCAGCAAAGGTGGTGGATGAAAACACAGTGTGGTCGACTAACAGATTTTGCAACAGCTTGATGATGGAAGGAAGTGACAAATAGTTCTTAAGTTCACGAATACTGCACAATGTACCACATTTTACAGTTAACAAAGTGAATCTTCTGACTCAAAGATTTTTTTGAAGCAGTAATACTCTAAAGACGATGAGAATGTCATCCCGCCAGCGGGATTACAGGCTAATACTGTGATTTCCAATGCCATTTGCAAATGTTTTTGTCTACTAATATAACACACTTGCAAGCTGTTAGCATGGAATTTCTGCACAGTTTAGTAAATAAGGCCCTAGGCTAGCCTCAGCAGTACTCCTCCCCCTGCTGATCTCCCATGTCGTGGTTAGACAGCTTACGGCTCGGACTGGACAGCTCCAGTAGCTCCTCGGCTGTGCTGGGCACCGAGCTGATATACATGTCCCACATCTGCTCTGGGCAATCCAGCTCCAGGAGCTGCTGCTTGATCTTCAGGTTCTTCTCCATGTTCCTCCGCTTGTGCTTGAACTCCAGGATAGTCTTTGTGTATCTGTTGATGGTGGTCACCGAGGACGCCATGCATGCTGTGAAAGAACCCCAGGCCAACCTGCAGAAAGGAACGCACATATAATAATAAGTTTCTGCAGCTGGTAAGTAAATAAGAGGGAAAAGGGTGAAGTAAAGTAAACGCAGAATATGCTTACATGTAAGACCAGCTGTAATCCCAGCTTTGGGGTTTCCAGTCCTCAGGGCCCAGACTTACAGTGAGCTGAAAGGCTGTTGTGTACATCATGTGTGCTACCATGCCAAGAAGACCTGCAGAATAACACCCAAAACACATTATTTGGGGCTTTCAACGAAAACGTAAAACAGGATATAGATAGTATACAATGCACCACATGTCCTATAATATTAATTTACAATGTCCTCAAGAATGATGGTCTTCATAAAAATGAGCAACAATGATATAAAGTAAACTTTACATGCAATAAAGAAATAATTTTCCACTCAAACAATAAGATAGTTGGAGTAGTAGTATTTTGTATAGTAGTATTCGAATTATAGTGACACATGTCAAACATGGCATACTATAATTCGAATACTACTATAGAGTAGACAACCACCCAGAAGGACAACCAAAGAATCCTTAAAAGTAATAAATGTAAAAATTTTTAAGGATATATACAGAACTATTCTTGACATGTATGAATTATAAGAGCTGTCATAAAACATGCTAACTATAGTACAGTGCTGTGAAAAAGCATTTCCTGATTCCTTCTGTTTTTGTGTATCTCCCATTGTACTAAATTGTTTCAGAAATTAAAACAAAATCTAAGATAAAACAAAAGCAACCTGAGTAAACACAAAATACAGTTTAAATGATAATGTTATTTATTGAAGCAAAAAAAGTTATCCAATACCAACTGGGCCTGTGTGAAAATGTATTTGCCCCTGTAGTTACTAATTCCCCAAATCCATGAAACTGCATTCATAATGGGTAACCCACTGCTAACCGAGAAGAACATTAAGGCTCATCTGAATTCTGCCAAAACACACCTTGATGATCCTCAAACCTTTTGGGAGAATGTTCTGTGGACTGATGAGTCGAAAGTGGAACTGTTTGGAAGACATCTGGCGTAAACCAAACACAGAATCCCACAAAAAGAACATCATGGTGGTGGCAGTGTGATGGTGTGGGGATGCTTTGCTGCTTCAGGGTCTGGGCAACTTACAGTAATTGAGGGAAACGTGAATTCTGCTCTCTACCAGAAAATCCTAAAGGAGAATGTCCGGCCTTCAGTCCGTAAGTTGAAATTCAAGCGCAACTGGATTATGCAGCAAGACAATAATCCAAATAATAGGAGTAATTCATAGTCCTAGAAATAAGTGAAAGACTGATCTCCAGTTATCGGAAATGCTTGGTTGCAGTTATTGCTACTAGTTCAAGTTTAAGGGGGCAATTAATTTTTCACATGGGTGATAGGTGTTGGATAACTTTATTTTGCTTCAATAATAATAATAATAAAAACGTACTCCGGTTGCCTTTACGTTGTATTTTGTTTGAAGATCTAAAACTATTTATACACACAAAGTGACAACTGTACAAGTATAATGTTTAATATCATGTTTAGATCCACCATCATTAATTAATGTATGGTAAATACTGACACTATGAACTGACTTTATCTGATTGTATTGATTATCCTTTTATTACAATTTCTCTGGCAGTAATTTTCTCTTATATTTTCTAAAACATACATATCAATCTCTTTATACACAAATGTCTATCTGTCTAGCTTTTGCATTTTTCAGAAGTGTCTCCCATGTTGACATGACTGCAGCTTGCCATTAGGGGACAGTGTTAGACCACATAAAGAGACGAGACCCATTAGAAAATGCACGGAATGTCATGGCCTTTCCAGAGTCGCCTGCTAATGAGATGGCTCTTCTCCCTTTCTCCAACTACACATCTAAACAATCTAAATATCCACTTAACTAAACATCCAAGTACTCTAATGTTTATGCTCCATCTTGATGTCATCATTAAAGGCTCTTGCAGTTAAAGGGCACACTAGGGAACTGATGTAAAATTGTTTATACTTTTGCGGCACTGCTTAAGGGTATCGGAGCATGAATGTTTTAGGACATACTGTTGTCTGTTCTGATGGACTTCACTGAGTGCATCTCAGTGACAGGTATGGAGGACACACAAAGTCAAACACATTAGGTCATTTGGTGTTCATCCTCTAAATAACTTGCGTCAAAAGCAAATCATGCAGTGCAATCTATCTGCATCAAGCACTTCAACCTAAAAGGACTATGTGGAATTAGTATTTGGGAGCTGAACCCCTTCAAAAAAAAAAAAAAAAAAAATAATAATAATAATAATAATAATAATAATAATAATAATAATAATAATAATAATAATAATAATAATAATAATAATAATAATAATAATTAAATAAATATATAAATATATAAATATATATACACAGCTAGAGAAGTAGAAATGACTGATGCATCAGTATTTTTTCCTTCTTGATAAACAGTATTGATATGAATATATCTGATAGAGAAGATTTTGCGAACGCTTTACTATGGTCCACGAATACACATACACTATCTGGCTTTCCTGGACTGTTGCTGGCTCCTTGTTAGTATAGTGGACAGTATCTCTGCCTGTCATGTGGAAGACTGTGGTTCGATTCCCCGACAGGGAGATTCACTTTTTTGGGGGGCAGTTGTGGCTCAACTTAAAGCTTAAGTTTACTGATCAGAAGGTTGGGGGTTCAAGCCCTCAGCACTGCCAATCTGACACTATTAGGCCCCTGAACAATGTCCTTAGCCCTATCTGCTTCCTAATAAGCTGGAATATTTGAAAAAAGAATTTCAATGTGCTGTAATGTATGTGACAAATAAAGGCTTCTTTTTCTTCTGTTGCAAGCACACAATTATCTAGAATGTCTTTGTATGCTGTAGAATTACAATTGCCCTTCACTGGAAATAAAAGGATCAAACCTGTAGCAGCATGGCAATGCCCGTGAGGACAAAGCGAGGTCTGTGAAGACCTGGTCTGCCAAGGTTTGGAGTGGAAGAACTCGAGTGAACTGCACAGAGCCCTGACCTCAACCCCACTGAACACCTCTGGGATGAACTGGAACACCGACTGCACCCCAGATCTCCTCGACTGACATCAGTGCACAACCTCACTTATGCTTTTCTGGCTAAATGGGCAAATCCCCACAGCCACGCTCCAAAATCTAGTGGAGGATATTACAACAGCAAAGCAAGGACTAAAGCAGGAATGGGATGTTCAACAAGCTAATATGGGTGTGATAGTCAGGTGTCCACATACTTTTGGACATATAGTGTATTAATCCTTAACTACTGCTTTTATAATGACGAGTTAACATATTAACAATTTCTTAGCACAGCAGGAACTAAGGAAGCATGTATATTAACAACCCCTTGAGTCATATATAAATAGCCATTAGTAATAGTAATAGTCATGTATTAACATCTTGTTAACTCATTCTCTTAATTAATATATTAAGATAATTGACATTATTAAGGTATTTGCACACAATGTAGGTTAACCCAAGCATTATATTACTTAACTAACTGCACAATTCACTGCCAGCAAGATTAACAAGATGCTCTGAGAAAACATCATCGACATTTAGTGGTGTGATGTTATAAAAATGGTTGTGGTGACGATCTCACAGAAGGTCGATCCATTAAACCACGTGGTAAGGGCTGTGGTATATGATAATAAGAGTAGTTCATATGTAATATGTATAGTAAAATCTTACAGTGAATTTTAATATTAATAATAACTGTACATTCTTTTAAAAGTTACTGCTGTGTGGTATCTGGTGCACATGTCAGATCAGATAAATCCAGCATTTCAGGCCAGTATAAGACTGATACTGATACTTAGTATTAAAAGAACGCATCCCTACTATAAACATAAAGTAAGCTCTTATCCCTGAGTTACTGCAATGTTTTCCACGCATAAAGTATTACATTTCAGACAGTGTAATGTTTAACCTTACACTGTCTTGCCCTCTCTAGCACTTTCAATTGCTTTCTCTCTTTCAGCTCAGTGTCTTATTGATTAATGAATAAATCTGTCCTTCCAGCAGGGTGTAAAATCTCATCTGTGCGGATTTCATCACATCAGTCCGAAAAAAAAATAGTGTAATAAAACCAATCCGCTTAATTCATATAAGAGAAGTCAGCGAAACACACCACATTCAGCAGAGCAATACTAAATTGAGCCTTCTTCATGCTAAATTCAGTTGCACGTTACACAGCAATGCAATAACTGATACTGCGGTCATCACAATAAATCATTATGCAGTAATATTTTAAAAGATCGACCCGAACCAATAATACAATTAGTACTGCAACTGATTCCAGAGAAACAAATCCAAAGTATAATACGGATTTGGCTTGTACTTACGAGAGTTATGCATTATGAGCGTGAAATATATGTTCATCTGGTTTTGGATTAAAAGAAAGAAATACATCACTGTAAGTAAGGCTTAATATTCTGGTGCCAAGATGCCAATAACTCTGGAGCTGTCTGTATATCATAATAATGCACAACAGTCAAGAGACTGTCGGTGTCAATATGTAAGGAATAAAACACGACAGGGTGTGCTGTTAAAGGAAAATAATCCATGACAGGGTGGTGTGATGCTTGTTTTCTGGGACGTGGGAGGAATAAATGATTTCTGAATCAAAATGTATTTTTAATAAGTAGTTTTTTTTTTAACCTAAAACAGAAACGTTTTTTACTTAAAAATAAATAGCTTCCTTAAACAAACTTTTATTCAGAACTTAGAGGATTAGCTGACAAGTGCTGAGGAATTTGGGAAGATGTTTTGGCTCCCTTATGAAGCTAGTTCAGAAGATGCTAAGGGTGTGCAAAGCTTCATCAGGAATACTGTTAAGATTTTGTCAAACTCTTTTCTTGTTCATTACACAGTCCATATGTGTTGTTTTATAGTGTTTATGTCTTCTAAAATAGTAAAAATGAAGATAAATCTTCTATGAGCAGGTATGTCCAAATTTTGACTGGTAATGTATGTATTTCAGTGACTCAAGTTAAAATAAAGTAATTTTTTTCTTCTGCTCATGTATTACCATCAAGCTTTAAATGCATAAAGAAGCAAAGACTTTGTATACAAGGATTGTATAATGTGAGGCTCACAGAGTATCATGGATCTTTTATATGCTCTCTGAATGCATGATCACGATTCAGATGCCTAGTCTACAGGAAAAGCCAAGGCCAGCCTGCTGCAGCACAAACATCAAAAACTGTCACTCTCCTCACAGCACAAACAGTGCCATCCTCTGAGAGAAGTGTCACTGACGTGGCCAAAGTTCCAACATGACATCTAAACAGCGCCCTGCTGCTCCCACTCCCGCGTGTTTACACACCAAGCCGTCCCCATAGACAGCTGTGTGATCACAGAGATATGCAAAATGTGGCATTTTCGTTTGAATCATGATGAGGCGTGGGTGTGCCAGTTTCTGAAACAACCCACACAGGCAGAAGGCAAACTTGCTCTTAAAACTGTACTGATGAACACAAACAAATCAAAGCGGTTACCTGACAAGACGGTGAATATGGCGGCAAAGGCGTTGAGTTTGAGTCCATCGATGACGTTTCCAAAGTGGCAGACTTCGACAGACATGAGGATTCCACCAGTGGCCAGGAGCAGGATGTACAGACATTCTGCAACGATGCACAGCCACAAGACCCCTGGAAGAGAGAGGCGACAGTTAATGTCCTATTTACGTGAATGACACAGAGCCGTGATTTCCAGACACAGCATGAAAACCGACATGTGAACTGAGATTTTCTGAATTCTATGCAAAAATCCTAATTTTGCCTAATTTTTGCCAAAACCGATCTTATGGTGCATGTCGTCTGACGTTTCTTCAGTTCCCCCAGTCACAACTTTAGTTCTTACCAGACATTAGTTACTATTGTATCTTATCCTGTTATATACAAGCTCTTAAACCTATTAAAGTGTTTATAGTTGAAATACAAGCAAAAATACAGCTTGGAAGGAAGTAGTGAATGTACCTAGCTAATAATATTTACTTGCTATGCTAATTTGCCAAAGAAGCTAGTACAAATCCTAACATGCAAATAAAACAACAAATTTGCACACCAATTAGTGCAATTTTTCATTTGTGTTGAAATAGTTAGCCTTGGAACCATTTACATTTTGACTACTACTGTTTCTCATCTGAACTAAAAAACAAAACAAAACACTTCTAAGTACTGGTCGCTAAACACCCACAAGAGACAAACTACACAACACATGTTGCTTGCTAGTGTGAAGTATGCTGTATGTACCCGTATAATTTTGTGCACCCCTAGAAGACCTCCTTTTTTTAAAAAAAAACAAAAACAAATTCTGAACAAGATAAACAGAACATCAATATGTTTAACATGCCACCATGACAACACCACTGATGAGTATTTCAGTTCTGTCACTTTTTTACACAACAGATTAGAGGTTGACCGATTTTGGGTTTTACTGATACTGATAACTAAGTTGTGCAGTACCTGCCGATAACCAATTAATCAACTGATAATTTTTAAAATTGAATCTGAATGAAAACACAACGGTCAAAGTAAAATATTGCTGAGATTTATTACAAAAAGTACAGTACTGACTGTACCATGAAAATGTTTTAAAAAAACCCCTAAATAAATATATAAATATTAATATATATTAACTACTAATAAATATTAAAGAAATTAAAATATATCTATGCAAACACTCTATATAACAAATAAAAATAGAGACATCCAAAATGAATTAAAAAAAAAAAACACTTCAAATAACACAACAAAATTTGTCAGTAATAGTGTTTATTTTGCCTCTAATGGCCGCTCTCGTACTGTATAATGACAGCGGACCCTTCTCAGCCGCTACAGCAATCAGTTATCGGTGACAATAGGCAAATCCGATCAATCTGTCGATCTCTACTACAGTTAAGTCTGTCCTTTTGCTTGTATGAATGAAGTACAGATTCTACTGCGTGTAGAAGTAGATTCTACTTCAAGTACTGCGTGTACTATATATATATATATATATATATATATATATATATATATATATATATATATATAATGAATTAGCTAACCGAGGCATATTTTCCAAAAGCTCAGCCACACAATTTATGTTACCAAGTATAGTTTAACCAGTGCATTAAAATGATAAAACTATATGCTAAAAAGGCTTGCATTACAAAAACCCAAAGGTCAAATCAAGGACAACCATACAGCAGATGTGAGCTCAGTCTGAACAATCAATTCTCAGAGTGTCAAACATAATTCTCTCAAAAGTCATGACAAAGGTGAGATGATAATAGTGAATAAACTAAAAGTGAAAGCAGTACTTTCAGTCATATACTATTATGCTGGTTGCATATTCAAAAAGCGCTACAGAAATCAAACAATCGGGACTTACCTCTCTCATGGGGAGGGGGAATATTTATGAAACTTCTGCAGTTCTCGCCTGTTAACAGAGACAGTATAATTTTAATGGACAGTAATTATAAACCCACTAGTGCCTACATTTACATTACAATGGAGACTGCATGTGATTGTGATTTTTTTTTTGTCTTAAATAGTAGAGGAGGGTAAAATACATTTCACATCAATAATATTCCAGTACTAAAAAACATTAATTCACACAGAAATACAGCCTTAATCTTTATTTTTAATTTTGTGATTGACAACAGTGGTTTAATCAGTAGTTTGTGTGGAAGGTAATGAAACCCCAAATTTAAACCAATACAGCCCCTCCCTTCACTGTTCCCAACAACAGTGTTGCCTCTTTTTAGACAACTTTAATGACCGTATTTCAAACAAGAGCCTAGTGACAAATCAAGCCTAGTGACAGCTCTCCAGCTCACATCACAGCTGCTGGTTATAGGAGCTGAGAGCAGATTCACTCGACTCACCACCAGAGTGTAAAGCCTGACTGAGCTGCCTACAGTTTGCAACAACCAACTGAACACTACTGTTCCCATTAACCAAGCACTGATCACCATTGTTCCTAATAACCAATCACTGAACACTATTCTTCCAAATGACCAATTACTGATCATCATTACTCATAGCAACCAATTACAGATCACTATTGTTCCCAGTAGAAATGCTTGTGTTTGTGGTGAGTGAATGTGAGACTAACAGGGGGTGTTTTTTTTTTTTATAATTCAGTCAATGTTAATATGAATTAATAATATTCAATAAGTTAAGAAGTCTTACTTGAATCTTCAGAATTTAGTTCATGTGGTAATGTTAATTTGAGTAATGTGTTTTCTCTTTATGAGACCAATTTCAACAACTTGTTGAAATGGAGAGAATAAAGTTTTTATTTGCATTTCTTTCAGAATTGTGGAATTAATTATTATTAATTTAAAAGAAGGCATAAAAGGCAGAACTAACAGTATGGGTTATCGGTATCGGCCGATATCACTCTGAATAATCGGTTATCGGTATCGGCTGAGACATTTAGTATTGGTGCATCTCTACTAATCATCATTGTTCTCAACAACCAACCACTGAGCTCCATTGTCCCCAAAAACTAATCACTAAGCACCACTGTTCCCAACAACCAATCACTGAATAACACTGATCCCAACAACCAATCACTGATCTCCATTGTTTCCAACAAATAATCCATAATCTCCATTGTTCCCAACAACCAATCACTAATCACCATTGTTCCTAAAAACCAATCATTGATCTCCAGTATTCCCAAAATCCAATCACTAATATCCATTGTTCTCAACAACCAATTACTGATCACTATTGTTCCCAACAACCAATCACTGGTCACCACTGCTTGTTCCACCCACAAACATCGTTGTTCTCCTTCTTAATTTTTTTCATGGCTATAACTACAATTAATAAAAGTGCGTTATTCCAGCTTGTTTTTTTCTTCATGCCTATTTCTCAATGACTTACTAACCCTGTTTATTTTTGTTTCTACTGTTGATAAAATTATAGTCTTTTGTGAATATGTAGCCAAATCATTGGTTTGACTCTATTTAATCTTTGTGGTGCCATGACTAGACGTTCTACAAGAAATAATTGTCTATTATAATTTATCACATCTATTATATTATAGTCTGATAAAACTCTAGTCTATTCTCTTCTAAGAGTCTTCAGAAAATCTTCATGTAACACTTTTTGTTATGCAAAATATCATGACGATTTACTGAATATGCAAATGAGTCCATGACGTCGCCAGGCGACTTTGTGAAAATGAACAACCCCCCAAAGCCATGACCACAAAACACATTCAGGTACAATGTTAACAATGTATCAATGTTTACAATGTAATTCTACAAATAATTTTCTAGCTGCTTTCTCAAACAATACTAGTTGCAACGTCAACATTATTATGCACATCTAATATCATCCTGTTTTGAAAGGCTGTGGCATAACCCATTGGTTAATTAACAACATGTTAATAAAGGGTAGCGTAAAGGAAAGAAATAAAACCTAAAATATAGTATCATATCAGTCTGACTGAAGTCGAGTCATGGATTAGAGGTGCTTCCAATGACAGTACACTCTCAGATTTAACAAAAAAAAGGGTACCTTTCCTTGTCACTGGGGTGACGGGCTTAGCTTATATACCTTTATGGAGCTTTCACCTGGAAACGTTGATATATTATACCTTTAAAAATGACTTAAGATACATAAATACATTTTAGAGTAGGGCTTTTTACTCTAAATATACACTATATATACCTTTCTAGGTAAAAGATACATACAAAAGGTATAAAAGGTGCACCTTTGAGGGTATCAGACCAGAGACAAGGAATATTAATACAGTTTAGTACTCTTTTTCCTGAGAGTGTTTTTTTCCTATAAGATATAAAGTGTAGCCTAGGAATAAACAAACAAACAAACAAATGCATAAAATATGACAAGAGAGGAAGTCAAAAAGTCACATAAATGTAAACAGATGTTGATGTACAGATGTGGGACGAAGACAAAGAAGGCTCTTCTTACCGCTCAGGTCGATATTCTGCTCGCAGGACAGCCAAACACCGCTGTGAAACTTCCTCAGGACAAACTTGTCCTCTCCGGTCTCCCACACGTACTGCACCTGGCGGCTGTCGTTAGCGCTGGAGCCGTTATACCGGATGCAGTGCGTGTGTTTGTGTGTGAGAGGCAGCGGCCCGGTGCAAAACGGCTTCAGCACTTTTCGGCTTCCAGCACACCAGTAGCTCGTGCTGAGCGCGCACGCGGCCAACAGCAGCGCCGCCAAGTTGAGGGCGAGCGCCAGAGACCCCCGCCGCCGCCGCTCCATAACGCACACGGAGAGGGGGAACAATCTTTTTGCACCGTGGCCCGAAAATCCTCTGGACGAGCTCGTCGGGAATAATTAGAGCCTCGGAAATGTTCTTTTCCTCTGCAGGGCGTCCTAAAGGTTATTGTGTGAGACGCATGCCCTCGTCCTGCCATTCACGGTCCCGAAGAGATGCTGTCAGGAGAGAGGGAGAGAGAGAGAGAGAGAGGCTCCTTTGCACTTTCGGCTCCCTCCCATTTCACTCTGCCCTTGTCACTGGCTGCGCACTATCTCACCACACAGGGAGTGTTTCTAAACACGTCCTTTTGGTTTGTTCTTACGTTCATTCTCGTGCACTCACTTTACGTCATCTTGCAAAAGGCTCCACAAGGTCATAACAGTAAACAAACAAACAAACAAACATTCAAACCTAAAGGTCTGCTTGATTTTTTATTTTTATTTTACCCAAATATCCAACAGGCATTGGTTTGTCACTTAGTGGTAATGAGAATTATTTGAAAGACCCATAATTAATTTCGAAGACATATTTAATGATTGAGGTGTGCACGGTGGCTTAGTGGTTAGCATGTTTGCCTCAGACCTTCAAGGTTGGGGGTTTGATTCCTGCCTCTGCCCTGTTTGAATGTTCTCCCTGTGGGGTTTCTTCTGGGTACTCAGGTTTCCTCCCCCTGTTGAAAGACATGCGTTCTAGGCTGATTGGCATCTCTAAATTGTCTCTAGTGTGTGGATGGGTGTGTGAGTGTGTGTGCAATTCTACCTTGCCAACCATGGGTTGGCACCATGTCTGTGGTGTCCCCTGCCCTGTGCCGAGTCCCCTGGACTAGGCTCCAGGCTTCCCCATGACCCTGTGTAAGATAAGCGGTACGGAAAATGGATGGATGGATGGATGGACTTAACGTTAGACATGGTGACATACTGTAACCGTGAAGTTCTCTCCACCCCATGGATGCTTTTAATTGGTTAACAGAAGATGAAAAATGCACCAGGTGGTGTAGTGGGTAGTGCTGCCAGCTGACAACTCCTGGGCCAATCCTGAGCTCAGAGGTTCACTCCAGTTTCTTTCCACCTGTCACAAACATGCATGTGGGTGGTCTGGCTAAATTACAGTACTCTAAATTGCCTCTAGGTCCCTGTGTGTGAGAGAGATGCCCTTGAGACTCTCTGGGATAGGCTCTAGATTCCCTGTTGCTCTGTGCAGCATTAAGCGTTACTAAAAGCAAAAGAAAAACACCTTTTTTTCGTGGTAAAAGAAAATAATTTTAGGTCACAAATCCCTTTTATCACACTAACTACAAAGCATAGTGTTGTCTCCTCACAGCTCCAGCATCCCCGGTTCGACCCAGAGCTCAGTTTACTGAGTGTTGAGTTTTGTAGGTTTTCCCTTTGTCTGTATGAGTTTCATCCAAATTCTGTAATGTACTACCACTTCCCAAAATATTTTGGTGGGTGGATCAGCAATGCTACATTACTCTTACTGTAGATGTGAATGTGTGTGCAGGTTTTTTTCTTCATACCTTCTGCCCAGTGTTCCTGGCATAGACTCCAGATCCACTGCGACTTTGACAAGGGTAAAACAGTTACTGAAATCCCTGAAAATGGTGAGCGGTTCGTCAACCTTTCAGACGTTTCATATTATAAAATGAGAGGAAGAGAAAATGTCACTGCCTGACCCATCTGTATGACATCACATGGAATATCGGGAGGTGAGAAAACTAAAAAGGCACATTGTGGGCACAAATCTCGACTAGATTTGGGATAAAGGGAAACATTTAAATTAATTATATAATTTTGTTCAGCTTTTGCTTTAAGTAAACAGTGCACTAAAATCAGATTGAAAAAACATTAGTTTAGAAATGGGTTATGAATACCATGAGTTAATGAATACCATAAACTGTTCACCCTATCTTCGAAAGATTGTAAGTTCAAATGCCAACGATGAAAACTGGGAGAAAACAGGGTACAAAATCCTGTTACCATCCTGTGTAGATTGTAGATTAGTGCTACAGTGAAAGTTTGGAAATTTGAGGAAAATGATCCAATCTTTCATATCTGTGAGTGGCAAAAGTATGTAAACCTCTAGGATTAACAGTTAGTTTGAAGGTGAAATTAGAGTCAGATGATTTCAATCAATGGGATGACAATCAGGTTTGAGTGAGCGCCCTGTTTTATTTAAAGAACAGGGATCTATCAAAGTCTGATCTTCACAACACATGTTTGTAGAAGTGTCTCATGGCACTAACAAAGGAGATTTCTGAAGACCTCAGAAAAAGAGTTGTTGATGCTCATCAGGCTGTAAAAGGTTACAAAACCATCTCTAAAGATTTTGGACTCCACCAATCCACAGTCAGACAGATTATGTACAAATGGAGGAAATTTAAGACCATTGTTACCCCCTCGAGGAGTAATCGACCAACAAAGATCACTCCAAGAGCAAAACGTTTAATAGTCCAGGAGGTCACAACGGAACCCAGGGTAACTTCTAAGCAACTGAAGGCCTCTCTCACATTGGCTAATGTTAATGTTCACGAATCCACCATCAGGAGAACACTGAACTACAGTGGTGTGCATGGTAGGGTTGCAAGAAGAAAGTCAGTGCTGTCCAAAAAGAACATTGCTGCCTGTCTGCAGTTCAATGATCAAATGGACAAGCCAGAAGGCTGTTGGAAAAATGTTTTGAGGATAATAGAACCTTTTGGTTTAAATGAGAAGTGTTATGTTTGGAGAAAGGAAAACATTACATTCCAGAATAAGAACCTTATCCCATCTGTGAAGCATGGTAGTGGTAGTATCATGGTTTGGGCCTGTTTTACTGCATCTGGGCCAGGAAGACTTGCCATCATTGATGGAACAATGAATTCTGAATTATACCAGAGATTTCTAAAGGAAAATGTCAGGATGTCTGTCCATGAACTGAATCTCAAGAGAAAGTGGGTCATGCAGCAAGACAACAACCCTAAGCACAAACTCATTCTACCAAAGAATGGTTAAAGAAGAATCAGTGACGTGCAGTCAGGGGAGGCGGGGAGGCAGTGCCTCCCCTGTGTCATCATGAAATGTAAAAAACAAATAATGATAAAAAAATAAATATTTGTCCACTGATCTGTGATAGAAATGTAATTATTGTGTGATACCAATCATTCCAATGATTTTTACAGTCATTATTGCTGAATTTGTGCATTTTCCTGTTCAAATACGGGGGAAAGACGCGAAGGGAGGCAGCGACGAGCTGAGCCTCCTCTTGGATTGTGCAATCCCTCACAAACTGGGTTGAGCTGCTCATTTTTTTGCTCAACTTGAGCACGTGCAATTGATCTCATGTATGTCACCAATGTAATGCTTGTACACACTTTTATTATATGTCCTCACATCCCATAGTCTAGGTCATGTATTTCACGTATGTTTATAACATATTAGTCTTGCTGATCTGACATAACGCCGCAGTGAAAAAGCAGTATCTCTGCCTCACTGAAGGGGCGTGTGTGAGCATACGGGCTTGTTCTGCCTTTGTTCTTCTTCACGTATTACAGACAAATGGCATTGTGGGTAATATGCTAGCTAAAAAAGTCAAGTAGAGAAAGTCAAGTGCACCGCATCAGTCTGTTTATTTTTATTTTTTGCCCTAACTGCAAAAATGGAAGATTATATATATAATCTAAAGCATTTCTCAAAACTGGACTTTCAATCAAAACTGGAAGTGATAAATAATAGAAGACCGATGCCGGAGCTAAAAGATTTGCTTCACACGACGGGACAGAAGATAACACACTCTTTTCACACGGAGTGCTACACCCGAAAAGACTGGCTGTGTGGTTGTGTTACGAGAAACCGTCTTTTCTGCTTTCCCTGCCTTTTGTTCTCAACGAGTGACAATGTCTGGACTACAACGGGATTTTGTGACTTGAAAAATATACCAAGAAGCCTCAGCAGACATGAAAGTTCAACTACTGACATTCAGAACAGCGGAGACTAAATATTATCATCCACAATGCTAAGGTAAAGGAAAACCGAGAGATTTTAAAAGACCTCATTAATGCAACTTGCTTCCTAGCCAAACAGCAATTAGCATTTTGTGCTAACGATGAGAGTACGACCTCTTCTAATCATGGCAACTATGTAGAACTATTACATGCTTTTGCTGAGAAAGATGATCGGTTAGCTAGACATTTAGAGACATTCACTGTGTTTTCTGGCTTATCAAACAGAATTCAGAACGATTTAATTGAAGCAATAAGTGATGTGATTAGAAATGATATAAAAAGGGAGATTAATGCAGCCCTATTTGTTGCTGTAGAAGTAGACGAGACAACGGATGTCACAAACAAAGCCCAGATCTCTGTCATTTTGCATTATGTGGCTAAAAGTGAGGTGGCCTGTGAAGTGAGGGAGGCGTTTTTGGGATTTGATGATGTGAGTAATGACAGGCGAGTAAAGGTAAGACCATGCATACACTGCTGTACAGTCCACGACAAAAATAAAAGACCAGTCCTTTTTTTTTTTAATAATAACAAAAAAATGATATAAAACAAGATAAAAAAATGAAGTTATTTTAAAGAATAAAACTACATTTGTCTTTTTGTTGTGGACTGTATATACTTTCATTTGTATTGAATGAGTATGAATTGTGGAATTGTGATGGCAAATTAAGAACACACGGAGGGTGCAGAGCAAATGCGCTCTCTCTCTGAGCTGCTATAAATTTAGCGTTCTTCTTTGGCCAAATATGTACCTTACCTATGTGTGTGTAAAAAAGGCTGATATGAGATATGAAACATAACCAGTAGTCAATGTACAAGCAGCCAGTTGCATAGTGAATTTATGCTACTCTGTTAAATTCATATATTTGTAAATCTGACTTTGAAAGAGTCAGTGCCTCCCCAGCTACGAACCTCACCGCACGTCACTAAGGAGAATGAAGTTAATGTTTTCAAATGGCCAAGTCAAAGTCTTGATCTTAAGCCAAAAGAAATGTTGTGGAAGGACCTGAAGTAAGCAGTTCATATAAGGAAACCCACCAACATCCCAGAGTTGAAGCTGTTCTGTACTGAGGAATGGACTAAAATTCCTACAAGTCGATGTGCAGGACTGATCAACAGTTACCGGAAACGTTTAGGTACGGTTATTGCTGCACAAGCGGGTCACACCAGATACTGAAAGCAAAGGTTCACATACTTTTGCCTCTCACAGATATGTAATATTAGGTCATTTTCCTCAATAAATAAAAGACAAAGTATAATATTTTTGTCTCATTTGTTTAATTGGGTTCTCTTTATCTACTTTTAGGACTTTGATGTTTTAGGTCATATTTATGCAGAAATATAGAAAATTGTAAAGGGTTCACAAACTTTCAAGCACCACTGTACATTCACATGCACTGTTCTTGATCAACTTAAACAGGTGTTGGAAATGAAAGCTGCAAGAAGGTAGATCTCAATTAATAACGCTTATTATAGTTCTACTGAAATTATTAAAATAACATGCTAGTAAGAGAGCAGATCTATGCTTCTTTTTTCTTCTTGCAGTAAACAATATAATGATGTCTTGAGCAACAGTATTGCACAGTTGTTGCACTGTATGTATGTACCCATGAATAAGCATTTGGAACTGCTATTAAATATTTTGTTGGGGTTCAAACCCAAAATCCCATCCCAGCTACACCTCTGCACCATAATAACCCTATTCATGAGAGTATGACAACATGGCTTATGCAAACAGCTGCTCAATGAGCAGGAGGAATTTCCTCAGGTTTCAACAAAAAAAATGATTTGAAAAGATATGATCACTTTTCAAGCAAGTTGGCTCGTATTTCCAAGAAGTTTCATATTAAAGGAAAGGTTTGTATTTAAAGTAGAAGATTAAATTAGAAGACATACAATGCGGGCGCACGGTGGCTTAGCATGTTCGCCTCACACCTCCAGGGTCGGGGGTTCGATTCCCGCCGTGGCCCCGTGTGTGCGGAGTTTGCATGTTCTCCCCGTGCTGCGGGGGTTTCCTCCGGGTACTCCGGTTTCCTCCCCCAGTCCAAAGACATGCATGGTAGGATGATTGGCATGTCTAAAGTGTCCGTAGTGTATGAATGGGTGTGTGAGTGTGTGAATGTGTATGTGATTGTGCCCTGCGATGGATTGGCACCCTGTCCAGGGTGTACCCCGCCTTGTGCCCGATGCTTCCTGCGATAGGCTCCTGGTTCCCCGTGACCCTGAAAAGGATAAAGCGGTATAGAGGATGGATGGATGGATGGATGGACATACAATGCTTTGACATTGTTGAAGGTAGTTTGAGACACAACCAGTGAGTTCTTCTCAGGGTGCCTATATTTTTAGACTGCTGTTTTGTCTGTCTAAGGTAAAAATGTAGTAGATAATTTACAGAAGAAGCAAATTAAAATAAGTCAATTAAATTAATTACCAATACATTAATGTAATTAAATCAATTGAGGTAGTTATCACTTAGTAAGGTAGTCACTAAGGTAGGCCACTTAGTGTGAATATGTAAAGAAAATGTTGTGTCATTTAATTATTGAAAAATATACAGTAAGAATATTTTTTTCATCTTAATTTTCCTGTCAGTTACAAACAATGAATACATTTGGAATAATAAATGGACTCATTTGATGAAAATTATAATAAAGATACAACATGGAGGTGTTTTTATTTCAACATATCAGTTTGATATGGGTAAAATGAGAAGTTTCCTTTGGTCTCAGCCTACTTTAGAACCAGTCACAGTCCTGAATCAATCAAGACGTCCTCAAACTGTAAATCATCTGTGGTGTCAGTGGTATTGGACACCTCTGCTGGTTAATTTATCTCTTGCTCTCACATGTGGGTCAGCCTTGTCAATATCAATGACCCTGTTGTGTGTGCAGGAATTTCAAAGCCTTCGTCATTGTGAAGGTGCCTCAAAGTCAGCCTTGTGTCTCCTGGGTCCATGTGTCCACTTCTACATGCCCAGGATATCGATACATTGCTCATTGCACCAAAGTAGTTTGCTTGCACGGATTCATGTAAACATAATACAAGCGCATGCGCAAACATAAAGTGTACACAGGGACGTTTATTAAAGGCACACAGAAGACACTTTCATTAAAAACATATACACACAGTGGCATCTTCATTAGACACGAAAATACACTCTCTCTCTTACACAGACACTTTCATTAGATGGTCCCAGCACAGCTGTTAATGTCTGTAATGAATGCTAGCCTGCACCACTTTGCATCTTTGAATTTTTATTAGCTAATTCGACTCTAAATTACGTTTAGGGATTGATGTCACCAGACAGATTGTAAGAAGTTTTCTTTTTTCCTTTTTTTCCCTTCAAGTTGAGGCAGAATAGTACAATGGGAAAAATAATTTGAGGGAAGCCAACAGTTTGAGGATGCTGATGGTTGCCTTTAGGTTCCAACAGTATGAGCAGTATGTGTATTTTCTTTTTTTTCTTTCTTTTTTTTAAATATACTCTCCTATCCTAAAGATGTAAGCAGGTGATATGAGGTCAGGAATAATCTGTTTTAATGTGGGCGAGGTTTAAAGGTCTTTGTATGGTCTTATTAAAGCAAGAGGTGAATAGGCTAATCTGGATGATCTGGATTAGAATTAAAATCTTTATTACACTACGATGACACTCTCTAGAGAAAGACTTTCATAGAAGAGTTTGTTGGAAACTCATTTCTTTATTGTTTAACCAAGAAAACACTGTATGTTTTTGTATTTTTGTGGAACATAGTATAATGAAAACTATCAATGTTATCAATATTATCACTATCAATATTTTAGGAAATTTCTTTGCGATATCCTTCTAATTAAGCACGAGTGCAGGTGATCTAGAAACAAAGATGTTAGAAACAAAGTGTTTTTAGGGCTGCTCATTATCCAATTAGCCAATCGTGTGGCAGCAGAGTAAAGCATAAATTCATGCAGATACAGGGCATGAGCTTCAGTTAACATTCACATCAAACTTCAGAATGGGTTAAAAATATAATCTCAGTAACTTTGACAGTTGCATGGTTGTTGGAATCAGACAGGCTGGTTTGAATATTTCAAACTGCTGATCTCCTGAGATTTTCACACAGAATAGTTGATGGATTTTACACAGAATGGTGCAAAAAACAAACAAACAAACAAACAAACAAACAAACAAAAACATCAATTGAGTGGTAGTTCTGTGGGTGGAAATGATTTGTTAATGGGAGAGGTCATTCATGCTTTACAACTAAGCAGAAAAACATCTCAGAATGCATACCATGCCGAACATTGAAGCGGATGGGCTACAACAGCAGAAGACCACATTGGGTTCCGCTCCTGTCCGCTCCACTCCTGAACTAGAATCTGAGGCTACATGGGCACAGGCTCACCTAAACTGGACAGTTTCAAAGAAGATTAGAAAACCATTGTCTGGACTGATGAATCTCAAATTCTTCTGTGATATGCAGATGGTAGAGTCCGAATTTTGCGCAGTAGCATGATTCCATGGACCTAACCAGCCTTGTGTCAACAGTTAGTCCATGGATCCAACAGGCGGTGATGGAGGTGGTGTAATGGTGTGGGGAATATTTTCTTGGAACACATTTTGGGTCCGTTAACACCAATCAGTCATTGTATGAATGCCACAGCCTATTTGAATGTTGTTGCTGACCATGTGTGTCCCTTCATGTCCACAATTTACCCGTCTTCTAATGACTACTTCTAATGAGTGATAATGTGCCACACCATAAAGCACAAGTCATCTCAAACTGGTTTCATGATCATGACAGTGAGTTCTCCAGTGGTCTTCCCAGTCACCGGATCTGAATCCAATAGAGCACCTTTAGGGTGTGGTAGAACGGGAGATTTGCAACATGAATATACAGCTGAATCTGCAGGTATTATCTAATGCAATCATGTCCACATGGTTCAGACTCTCAAATGAATGTTTCCAATACTTTGTACAATCAGTGTCACTAAGAATTGAGGCTATTCAGAGCAAAGGTGTGTGTGTGTGTGTGTGTGTGTGTGTGTGGGTGTGTATTAGGAAACAAGATTTTCAGGAATTTATAATGTAATTGTGCAAAGTGGGCAGAGCTTAAAGACTTCATAAAGTCTTCATAAACTACAGTTTAAATGAAGACAGTTATACCGTATATTCTGTTTTGTATCTATCATATTAGAAATGCAGCTTATCCAAAAATCTGAATACTGATTGATCTATAACGGCCTTAGGAGTAACTGACTTGTCTGGATTATATACCTAATTACATAATGTATGTTTAAATCATTGCATTGTTTTTACAGTGCATGTGGTTGTTTACATGACCTTTACACTTGGCTTGTATTGTATCACTAGTTTTTCATGCTTCACATTTGGCCTTACTTTTTCTCCTGAATAAATATTTTTCTGAGAAGATCTAGGAGAGAATACCAGTAATTTTCACTTAATATGCTACCTTGTAGCATTTAGTGTGCATGCCTCTGCAGGTTTAGTAAGTCAGCTCCAGTGCCTGGGAAAATAGCTGTACAAATTTGTGACCTTGAGGTTAATGTTTCTCTTGCCCTCAGTGCTCTGGAGAAGGTGAGCTGGGTTTGAGTGGCACGCTCTGTATCACAGAAAATAATGCTGCAGTTTAGATTAGCATTTGTCCTACTCTTGGCCGAACAAAGAGGACAGTTTTCAATGGTTATGGGAAAAAGTTGAATAATTCGGAAGAAAAAAAACAAGCAATTATTGATAAAATTTATCAAAATGAAAGTCTTCTTGTGCAGTCTTGGCAATGTTTTGGTCCCTCGATGCCTGATTCAAATATTCCACTCATGTACAAGTGCTGACGTGATGTAAGTATTAACAGGTTCTCACATAGCAAAATTTAATTGACTTTACACTGAGCTGGGATATTTATTAAATAAGCTAAGATTCTTATAATTGACCTGTCACAGAAGCTGCCTCAGGAATTGCTAACATTTACTCAAAGTTTTGACTGGCCATGTTGAGTAGAATTTTCATTCAAACATTCAAACATTGCTTAACTTTGGTTTACTTGAGTGAAATTATCAGATCAATGTTTAGAGTATTTTGCTTCGCTTAGAGAGACCGAACTAGCTACATTAATCTCTTCAGCCAATTCATCAACTTGCATACTAGATCCCGTACCTACATGTTTGTTTAAACAGATTTGTCCAGGAGTAATTGAACCACTTCTAAATATAATCAATTCTTCCCTAAGCACTGGCTATGTACCTAAATCACTTAAATTAGCAGTTATTAAACCCTTGATTAAAAAACCTGATCTTGACCCGTCTCAACTGTCCAGCTATAGACCAATATCAAATCTCCCCTTCATCTCTAAGATTTTAGAAAAGGTTGTAGCAAAGCAGTTATGCTCGTACTTAGATAGGAATAACATTCATGAAATGTATCAGTCAGGGTTTAGACCTCATCATAGCACAGAGACAGCATTAGTTAAAGTAGTAAATGACCTTCTACTGACCTACGATCAGGGTTGTGTCTCTCTGCTTGTGTTACTCGACCTTAGTGCAGCTTTTGATACTATAGATCACACTGTTCTCCTTGATAGATTAGAAAATGTTGTTGGTATTAAGGGAACAGTCCTCTCCTGGCTCAAGTCTTATCTGACCGATCGTTATCAGTTCGTAGATGTAAATGGTGAATTCTCCATGCGTACTGCGGTTACTTTTGGAGTTCCACAGGGTTCTGTTTTAGGCCCACTGCTCTTTACTTTATATATGCTACCCCTAGGTCAAATTATTCGTAAACATGGAATTAGCTTTCACTGTTATGCTGATGATACACAGTTGTATGTTTCAGCGAAGCCAGAGGACAGACAGAAGCTTAGTAAAGCTGAGGATTGTGTAAAGGACATTAGACGTTGGATGTTAACTAACTTCCTTCTACTTAATTCTGATAAAACAGAAATACTTTTATTAGGCCCACGTGTAGCTAGAAGTAATCTTTCTGATCACATGGTTACTCTGGATGGTCTTTCTGTTTCATCATGTGCAGCAGTAAAAGACCTGGGAGTGATTATTGACTCCAGTCTATCATTTGATGCTCATGTAGATAATATTACTAGGATAGCCTTCTTTCATCTCACAAATATTTCTAAAATAAGAAACATATTGTCACTACATGATGCGGAAATACTAGTTCATGCATTCGTCACCTCTAGATTAGATTACTGTAATGCCTTACTGTCTGGATGTTCCAGTAGGAATATAAATAAGCTCCAGTTAGTCCAGAATGCAGCTGCTAGAGTCCTAACTAGAACTAGAAGGTACGACCATATCACACCGATATTATCAATACTGCATTGGCTCCCAGTAAAATCTCGCATTAACTATAAAATACTTTTATTAACCTATAAAGCACTAAATGGTCTCGCGCCACAATATCTAAGCGACCTTTTGGTTTTATATAATCCGCCACGCCTACTTAGATCAAAAGATGCAGGCTATTTGACGGTACCTCGAATAGTGAAGGCTACAGCAGGGGGAAGAGCTTTCTCTTATAGAGCCCCACAGTTATGGAACAGTCTTCCTATTAGTGTTCGGGACTCAGACACAGTCTCAGTGTTTAAGTCTAGGCTTAAAACGTATTTGTTTACTCAAGCCTACCCTGACTAGATTCTGTTCTACTACTTCGCAGTCATAATTATCTTTTTTCTCCCTCTCTCCTTTCGCCGAGCCCCACATGAATTTATGGAGATACTAGAGATCCAGATCCTTTCTGCCTCTGGATGGAGCTCAAATCTTCTCTAATTCCAGACTGCTGGGACTACGGCTGCTCCTAAGGCCATACAGACTTCATATAAATCCATAATGAACTTTTTCACACTATCTGTTGTTACCCAGATGAGGATGGGTTCCCTTCTGAGTCAGGTTCCTCTCAAGGTTTCTTCCTCTTAAAACATCTTAGGGAGTTTTTCCTTGCCACCGTCGCCACTCAGTGGCTTGCTCAGTTGGGATAAATTCGCACCTTTAATATCTGTATACCATGTTGATATTTCTGTAAAGCTGCTTTGAGACAATGTCTATTGTAAAAAGCGCTATACAAATAAAATTGAATTGAATTGAATTGAAATTGTGCCTGATATCTATATGTAACCAGTAATACATTCTTTAATACTGTATATATGGATAGAATACCAATATACTAATGAGATGGATGTGCAATCTTTTTATTCAGGCTTCTTGATGTTTCTCTCATTTCCCCAAAGCTGATTTCATGTTATTGCACGCTCACATGAAAGGGAAATAGCTTTGTGGAGTGGGAGGATGACAGGAAACAGAGGATGTCAGATCTTACATTTCCATGTTTGATATCTTGATAATAACCAATACGTTTTTGGTAATATTATTATTATTGTTATTATTATGAAATAATGAACCACCAGCCGAGCATGACATCACGCCGCATTACAAGTACATAATCTATGCAAAGCATGCAAGAAAAGAATATTTTCATTGATAGACCTTTAACGATTTTTGCTAATCCTGCCATTACATTTAAACCCCACCATTACATTTACCATTATGTGAAAAGAACTTTGCGGTGAAAAATTCAGAAAATGGCGAAATAATTATTGACCAAAAGGTTCTTTAGGTAAACTAAAATAGAAAGAACCAAAAATTGTTTATCTCTAGCTTTAAAAAACCTTTTTCTAGCACTTTTATTTTAAAGAGTGTACATAAGAAACTGTTCATTTACACTATATATACTTTTATTTATATGGTATGTCTAAGGGTGGCACCATGGTAAAGCATGGTGAAGCATTGCCCCCTCACAGCTTTAGGGTCCCTGAGCTGGGTTTACTGTCTGTGTGGAGTTTCACTTGTTCTCCCCGTGTCTGCATGGGTTTCACTTGGGTTTCCTCCCACCTCCTAAAAAATGCTGGTGGGTAGAGTGACCCTAAGTGTGGATGTGTGTGTGTGCATTAGGGGTGTAATGAAATGTCACTATCTGTGTCTGTTTAGTGCTCCATTTTTTTTTCTGTCTGTATCTGCAATAGGATTTAATCCTAAGTGGGCGTGGCCTAAACCATAAGTGTTTGAAAAAAAAAAGAACCCTACCACTATGTCGCCAGAAACACTGGAAAAAACCCAGAGGTCAAAATGCCAGCCCTGTCAGCCTGTCATAAATAAATGTTGTAAGTGCATCACGCAATATAGCTTTTATTTGTCCCACGAGCTTCATATCCGTGCGCTTAATCGCACTTACATGAAAGCACCTTTGTCACATTCTGCACTCCCAATGCACACCTTGTCTCAACTAGATGCCCTGTGAACCTCTCTGGCAAGTTAAAAAAAACAAAAAAACAAATAGTGCATCTCCTATTCGTATCTGTATTTCTATCAGTTTAGAAGAAGTGAGCTTTTCTATCCGAATAATGTATCCACTTTCGGTTATGTCCTTAGTATGCATGGTGCCCTGCGATGTACTGCCTTCCCATCCAGGCTGTATTCCTACCTCGTGCCCAGTGTTCCTGGAATATGCTGTAGATCCACTGTGACGAGGATAAAGCTGTTACTGAAGTTGAATGAATGAATATTATGACTGTGTTCATTAATATATTACCAGTATATATTACCAATATATTATCAGTGTTTCCTATGGGAAACAAGTGTATTCATGTCCCAGATGACTACTCAAAGGCAATGATGGACAGAATAAACACTATAAATGTTGTGCCTGTGTGGTCTGGTAGTGCTGTGAATTTTATAGACATGACGACTCGATTAGACGGTACACATCTGCTCTAATGGTGCTCAACAGCACGCACACATTACATGTTGTCTGCAGAGCTGAGGCAGATTCACAGCACAGGGTTCTGAGTCATGAGGTCTTTTCCCAGGGTGCACAGATGACCTGAAAGCTTTATTGTTTAGTGTTTCTATCTCCAGCCTCTCCTATTTATCTCGACGGCACTGACGAACAGCCAATTACCAGAGATGATAACCATTTCCATTAATGGCCTACACCCCTGTGATGCTTACATGTTTGTCAAATGAATTTCAGTGTACTTCACACCAAGGCAAAGTTAATATTTGGGACATTTCTTCAAGGGGGATATTTGGTGCATGAAATATCAGCCATCAGGAAATGATCCAGAATTGAGCTGTTCTGGAAAAATGGCATGTGCCAGCTCTGATTCACCAGCTTCCATAATGGCAGATCTACTCGTTAACTTTGACAATAATGGAGAAATTTTCTGCCCTTGTTTTCATCTTGTCTCACAGGGTGGTTTGAAACTCATTATAATGTACTGTGGCCCATGCTATCACAGCACTTCATTATTATGGGTCCCATTTATTATTCCTCAAGGTATAGTTAGTTACACAAGACAGAAATGCAAGAATGCACTTTTGATGGCTCTGTTATTGCGTTCCAGAGGAGGAGAAATTATTGCTTAATTCGGTCTGCTTTGGACATGATTCATGATTCGGAACAGTGTGAAATTATTATAAAATGTGCCTGATACGATTTCACCACTCTCAAAGGGGATCGTAAAGAACTGCAAAGTATCAGAGGCATTTTTCAGTATAAGACAGTAGATAGCAATACACTGGAAGGAATATACAAGGTGTTTTTACATTATTGTGGGCCACAGGTGGCTGAGTGGACTTTTCCATCACTTCACACATAATATCCCAGAGGGAATAAAGAAATTTTCAATTTCAGGGTGCAACTGAAATGGTAGACATGATAAAAATCATATAAAAGGTGTAAGAATGTGTGCGATTAGAATGCAAACACGTGCATGCCATTTAATTTGCGTGTACAGTGATTTACTTCATCAATAATCTTCATCTCTTTTTTTTTGTTAAAATGCAATTTACAGAGGAATGCACTTTTGAGTCTCTGTGTCAGAAATGAATCTTTTTTGTGAAACACATGAATAAAAGAGTGCACTTCTGTGAATAGTATCACCCAAACTACATTAAAAGAAAATGAGCATTTCAAAACCTGCTTCAGCAGCTGAAACAGCGTCTTAATGCAAGATGGAGAAAGTCAGGCTGGCATGAATGAGGATTGAGGTTTGACTTGCAGAATAGCTGACCTGTTTCACCCTGTTCAAACGAGTAAAGATAGCTAAAAAACTAAAGATACTAAAGATAAAGATACAACTACTAAAGATACTAAAGATAGCTAAAAACTAAAGATACTAAAGATAAAGATACAACTGCTGAAGATACTAAAGATAACTAAAAACTAAAGATACTAAAGATAACTATACAACTACTAAATATACTAAAGATACAACTACTAAAGATACTAAAGATAAAGATGCAACTACTCAATATATTAAACATAAATAAAAAAGTAAAGATACTAAAGATAGCTAAAAAACTAAAGATACTAAAGATAGCTAAAAAACTAGATATTAAAGATAACAAAAAACTAAAGTTACTAAATATAGCTAAAAAAAATAAAGATATTAAAGAGAACTAAAAAACTAAAGATACTAAAGATAACTAAAAAATGACAACAATTTCACACACAAAAACACACACACACGCACACACACAGTGGAGAAGTTTTATTGACTATTTATTTATTTACCTTTTTTTAAATTTACTTTCCTAGGCTTCCTGTAAAGATTATGTTAGGTAAAGAGTAGGGGTGTGATAATTGGACGATTTTGGTCGATGCATTGATTTAAAAGACAATGAAATGATTGGAACAACAATCATAAATCAACTAGACTCGATTTCGCTGCTGTTCACTTTCGGTGTAAAATTTTTAGCGGTGCAGAGATTACAAACTGCAGTTTTATCATCATTCCACACAAGAGACTTCTTCTTTACACACAGCACGCAATAGATGTGTTTTCCAGCCCTCTTTTGATTGACAGGATATAATCGGCCCTGATCATCGGATTTTTTTAAACTATCGGCCGATCTCTAATTATTACTGATTATAATTTATTATAAATAAATTATTATAGTCCTTCTCTCCATCATCACTCTTCGCAAATAAAAGGCTTATTACCCCAGATTCAGAACAAAGTTATCTACAGTATCATTCGGATGATAGTAAATCTAACTATATTTTATCATATTGTAGCAGATTCAGTTGTATTGTCAAATATGAATTTAAGAATCCTAATCCTACTGAATCGTGTGGAAGCCGGTATTTTTCAAAACTATATCATAGAAAATGCGAATATACTGCAATCAGTGAGACAATAAGCTTGGCACATTTCACTAGAAGATGCAGGACTTCACACCCTGCCTGTGTTTTGCAGTGTTAAATTTACTGAGTTGTTTTTGTCGTAGGCAATTAAGTAGAAAGTGGTCTGATGTAATTTTGGGCCGAATAAAAGTAATGCTGGTTTTAAGTCAACTATAATCATAAAGAAAGGAGTTTCCAGGAAAGCGCTATTGTTTTTAAATTGCTCTCCTTGTGTCTGTGATGAAATTCCAATTAAAAAGCAATGGAATTTCACTTTAGGGTACTGGGCATTAAAATGATAAAGAACTGTGTGGGCAAATAATCCTCTTGGACTGCTTTTTCAATACATAGCTGAAAGCTGGAATTGGAGTTTTCACATTAAAAAATAAATGCACCTTTGATCAGTAAGAGCCTTGTACACGATGTTTGCAAAATTATGACAAGGCTGTTTGCAAAACTGAGTGCAAACTTCAGTTAGTGCTTTATCCTGGTCAGGCATGCATTCACACATTCATTCACACACACACACACAGGGGCAATTTAGCTTAGCCGGTCCTCCTACAGGCATGTTTTTGGAGGTGGAAAGTAACCAGAAAACCCAAAGGAAAGCCACACAGACAGTAACCCAGTCTCAGAATTGGACTGGGGAACTGTCCACCCTGAGCCACCTCCGAGCCACCCTCAATGTATCTTATTCTACATGACATACACCTCTAAATACTGTAATATAAAAGTGTTCCTTTAAGAATATGAATTACACAAGACATCACAGATGCTGAGTCAGTAGGGACAACAGAGACAAAGCAGGCTTAACTCATGATTGATTGACACAACAGCTACATAAGTTTAGCAGGCAAAGGATTACAGACAGGAGCAGAGAGAACGCCAGCTGAAGGAGGCCAAGTTTTCAAACATGAATCCATGAAATGTTTTCACAGTTTCTAGCTGGGATTAATAATTTATTTATTTATTTATTTATTTTGCCTATGTGACCAAGTGGGCTATCATGAAAGCCCCAGTGATAGATATCACTCTTTTAAAGCCTTTGGCTGCCAGGCTTATCCCATTCATGTATGTTTGTAGACAGACAGAAGAGATGTGGTTTCCACAATCACCAAGCTTGGTTTACCAGCAGTAAAACAAATTTACCAGAGGGACTTTCAATAAGATAACAAGATGCAGGACCCTGGAGAACCTTGTAAATTAATCAAGTTATCAACCAAGAACTAAATGAATGTGTACAAGGAGGTACAAAGAATCCTTACCCTAACACAAAATAAAATAAATTGAACACATCCCCCACAAAAAAACAAACATGAGATGAAGCAATTGTAGACAATAAGTATATACATTATATCACACTATCAAACCTAGACACCCTAACGTACCATGAAAAAGTATTTGCCCCTTCCTGATTTCTTCAGGTTGTTTCTATATTTGTCACAACGTATTGTTTCAGATCATCAAACTAAATTTAATATAAGACAAAGACAACCAGAGTTAACACAAAATACAGTTTTTAATTGATCATTTTATTTATTGAAGGAAAAACGTTATTCAATACTAACTGGCCCTGTGTGAAAAAGTATACAGTACTTAGTTACTCAGTTAGTTAGATTAGACACACACAAGCTTGATTACTGCAAGCCTTGTTGAATCTAGACATCACTTAAATAAAACTTTTCCAGCAGCATGAAGTAGGTTTAGGATAAACAGCATGCTATGCCATGATCAAAAGAAATTCATCAGAAATTGGAAATTGGAAAGTGTTACAAAGCCATGTCTAAGGTTCTGAGACTGCAAAGCGAACCAAAGTGAGAACCATTATCTCCAAAATGTCGAAAAGCTGCAACAATACTGAATCTTCCACCATTAGAAAGAGACCCGGGCAAAAATATCCATGGGAGAGTTGCAAGGTGAAAACCATTGCTAACCAAGAGGAGCATCATGGTTTGTCTCACCTTTGCCTCTAGAGCATCTAGATCATACTTTGGCTAAATCCTGATATTTAGAAAATAGAAGATATAGATAGATAATACATTCTGAAAATACATTCTTCATCAGTATATACCAATCAGGAACTGTCCCTGACCGTACAAAAAAAAGCTCATATAAAAGTATTCACTAAAGGAACATGAAGAGAGGTGCTTGGTTAATGAATTACATTATATCTAACAGAAGCAATTTAACCAAAAGATCCGCTTGCAACACTTCCAATAACGGTTTACACCATAATGCAGTGCAACAAAATGAAGAGTGCTCCATTAAGCTGTCATCTAAACCTCTGCCAGTAGTGCCAGCGGTAAATCAAATGTCAGGTTTAAATAAATATGTTATCATTTGTATAGTAACATCTAATGGAGGAACCAATATGGATTAAACAGATTTTTTTTTAAAAAAAGTGTAACTGTTGATATGGTGACATAAAAAAGTGTTTCCTCGTGCAAATTGCTTTGGTATTAGAGGATTAAAACACTTCAGGATGTGCTTATATAGGGAAAAAAATCAACTATGGGTGATAACGGCATCACATGACCCTATCATTGATTATTTTGCTATACCAGCATGCCCTGTTGTGTTTTATTTCTCAATTAGACTGTACTAGCTATGTTCTCTTCTGTCTTGTAATTTCTCAATCTCAGTGTCTGTGATGTCCTACGATGCAAGTACATTGAAGCCTAAGACTGCCACAAGTAAAGTACTAAAATTAACAGATTGCATGCTTCTTAAAATATTGCATCAACCTAGATTAGTCATGTTTAATTGATGAATCTATGTGCGAATCATTGGAGTCTTTGAGAGGGAAGATTATCAACCAGGAGGCCTTCACAGTTGTTTATGCACAAAAAAGTTCAGTCTCTCAATCTATTTATTCAGCCTGCACCGGTATAATTATGACTCGAATTAGCTAGAACCCTAAAATTGGAAAGCAAAACAAAACAGGCTTTTTGAAGCACATTCTCCTGTCTGACCGACTGTAGTCAACTGCACAGTTCCCCTTTGACACCCTTATGTGAACATCTCAACGCATCCCTGACCAATCTTCCTGGTGAGTGTTTGCGTGGGTGCTTTGATCATTAACTGCATTTACATGTTCCAGCAAATGGAAATGATTTTAATCAAGCTATAACATTCAGGATTATACTACTGGACATACTGCACAATATCACAACATATTGCAATATTATGCCAATAAAATGTTGTCCATATTGTGCATCTTTGAACACAGTGTAGCACAAGAAAATTAGTAATCCCAACATAAATAACAACTATGAGGCCTGGGATGACAGACGCAGCGTATAGCATTTAGGATGGCTGAGCAATACTAATGCAAAACCTTGTATTGGGTCAAGTAGTCGGAATGGTTAATAGCAGAGTGAACTATGGTGAATACTGCAGGTGCTCAATAATCTGAAAAGAGACTGAGGGGGCATAGCAGAGATGACCATGACAAGAACAAATCCCTAATGGGATTACAGCGTTAAGTAGAACACTTAGGAATGGTCCTGCCTGAATGAATTGCATTTTTAGATTACTAACATTACAGCCGTGTCCTTCATTCGTCACCTGCAGTGTTTTATTGTGGCCTTGGAGGAGAAGGATTTTTTATATGGGTCTAGTCAATATGCTAGTTGACTGTGGGGGACAAACTGTGACAGAAACAGGAAGAATGACACTATGTCAATTGCTCTTATTGATGTGGATGAAACTAGGCACCTCTCACATACAAGTGACGGGGCAGAGCATCGTGAACCTTCACCTCAGGGGTGACAGCAGGTGACACTGAGGCCAGTGAAAAATGTTTCATCACACTCATGAATCTGCACAGCTTCTGCTAGGTGCACTCCATCACAGGAATGTAATGGAATCAGGAGGCCGGTGGCGGCGCGTGGAGGCAACCTGATTGCCTGAGACCTTTAATTTACCGCTCCCCAGCCTCCAACCATGCTGCTGGAACCCAGTGTGCCAGACCAGACACACTCCCTATCAGGTCTCACTAATATATTCAATACCATGTAGCAACGACCTGAAAATGATTAGGAGGCGTTTAAAACTTCACTGCACTAATTACCACTTAGAACAACTGTTTCATATCAGTATGAATATACTACGTGGGTGGATAAAGCTAGGAATCCATTTTACAGCAAATCATAATTCACAAACATAATTTACCTAACATCGGTTTTTTTTTTTAATAGAATGTCATCTTTTATTGCAGTGGGAGCACACAAAAATGTTTACACTCTTGGAAAAAAGGTTAAACCTAAAACTCCAAAAAACCCCCTTATTACTCTTTAATCAACTCTGTGTATTGGAACAACTTAATCATTCCTGAGGTTTTGCCATCTTTTGAGAATGTTATTTCCAGATTGCTTCTCTAGTTTTGACTTGTTTGTGATTCTGGTTTTCCTGTATGCCTGTTTTTTTTTGGTTCGCCTTATTGTTTGACCATATTGTTTTTTGACCATGATTCTGAATCTTTCTTTGGATTTTATCCTCAATTTTTCTCTCTAATTTAGTCTTGGCTGATTCCCACCCACCAGCCATATCCTTCCTGTCATACAACATCTACAAACAGGGAGGGTGTAGGCTTTCACATGCTTCTTCCATGGCATGTGAAGCCACCCAAGCCCAGTTTTCCAACTGTTGCTCATGCTTGATCACAGGGCAGCATACTATACTCGGAGGAAAGTGCTAACTGCCCTCTTCCACATGCATGAGCTCACCCATGATTGGCTAGAGTCACCTTTGACTGACAGGAGAAAGATGAATGCCATCCCTCGATTCTCAGAGCACCTCCAATTTGCTGTCTTGGACTCCCGGCCACAAATGGCTGCGGCACTGCCGTGATTCGAACGTTGAACAATTTAAATAAAGATTAAGCTCTTGCTTACAACCACTTACCTCTAATTTGTAACAGTAGAAACCCTTTAGGAAGAGAAGAACCTTTTTTTAAGTGTAGCATAATCAAGCGCCGTCACTTGCTGTTGATTGGATCAGTCGAGCAATTTCATTACTGATCATCTTAAACTACAAGACTAAATATAAATATGATTTCAATCCTAAAAATCAAACAAGTTTGAAACTAGTGGAGACCTCTGATCATTCTGGACTGAAATTGGAAGGGCCAACGTTAATCCATGCTCACTATTTTCACTCGGCTCAGGTGAACTCATTTGAATCTGGCTGCCAGAACACATCCACCACTCCATCTTGATGAGTCTGTATGCTCACACCTGGGCCACTTTTGTCCTATAATTGAAATTCAAATGTCATTAAAACCCATAAATGTTGTCCGCAATACAACTGCCTTTGCCATAACAGGCCATTATGTGCCTAAGCGCAAACATAGCCTGGAATCCTTTGCTATTTGGAGTCTCATTTGGGAATTCTACCCTGTCCAGGGTGTACCCCGCCTTATGCCCGATGCTCCCTGGGATAGGCTCCAGGTTCCCCGTGACCCTGAAAAGGACAAGCGGTATAGAAGATGGATGGATGGATTTGGGAATTCTGTAAATTCACCAAAATCTGAGTAAAATCAGACTAAAAATCTTATAGTGTGCATCTAGCTTTGGGTGCACATCAGAGATCAGTCATGCAAAGCCTTTAACAAACATTTCCTCTGGTTTGACAGCATGACCTATATATTCACATAGAGTTAGCACAACATGATCATGCATCTATCTGAGTTCTGAGAATTCAGCTGTGTGGGAAAGACATGAAACAACATCTAAACCAAACCTGCAATTTGAAAATGCACAAATTAGCAGCAGCCCATATTACAGACCAAATATTGTTTAGTTTAGGCATACAGTAGGCAGTGGATCAGTTCGGCTATCAGTTAGGAAGGAGTTTTTGGAAGTGACAATTTTACTGAGGTCCAAATTGTCCATATTGTAAAACTGGGTAACACTTTACAATAAGAGTACTTGATTAATCATGCACTACTACCTGAATTAATACTTACTTAAATATGAAATAATGATGGGTTAAGGCATGTACTAATCACAAACTAATGAAGAGCTAACCTTATCTACAGTACGATGTGAGTCTTATGAATTCATGTGTGAATAACGACCACCTTAAGTATGTTAGTATATGTTTCATATTCATTCTTATAGAGCATGCTTGATACAGTTTATCGCTACATGTTAATTAATATATTAACTGACAAAAATGCACTAACGTACCTAAGGTGGTTGTTATTCACGCATGAATTCAAAGGATTCACAGCATAGTTAAGGTTAGCTCTTCATTAATTTATTAGTACATGTCTAATAATAATCAGTACTTGTAAAATAAGTATGAATCCAGGTATTATTGCATGATTAATAATGTATCGTTATTGTAAAGCGTTACAGCAGCCACATTAAATTTTTTTGTGAAATCATGGTAATAAATATTACATTTTTGTGCAGCATTAAAATTTTTGGCTGAATTTTTGTCTCTAAGTGTGGCTCTGTTTTGGCAGCCAGATTCAGGTGAGTTTATTGCTGTCGTTTCTTGGCGGTATGTGGGTCAGTCTAAAGTGGTTAAGTGCAAGCTGAGGAATTTTTGTCTGAAGCAGTGAAACCGTCTGAAAGCTCTAATAATAATTTGGGAATTTATTTGTTCGGTTTTGCTCTCTGTCAGAAAGAATAAAAAAGGAGAACTGCAAGTAGTGCAAGTTATATAACATACGACGAATTAAACCTAAGTTTTTTGTTTTAATTTAAGTGAATTCCAATCAACACCTTTAAATACCATGGCCCAACTTAACGGTAACTATTCATGACTTTTCATATGAGAAGTATATGTGAGATCATGAGATCAGTATTTTGGAGGATTAGCCGTACCAGGCAAATATTGAAAAACCTCAAACTTGCTCTTTCTCATGACCCACAGTTATCATCATAACAATTGGGCTGAAATATTGCTGGGAGGCGCTGTTTGGGCCAAATCTCTGAGTAGGCATGACAAAAGAAGACAACGAGAGTCCCTCCCCATATACAGTTTCCATAGTTGTTCAACATTAGGGCTCTTTTTTTTGTTGCATTTTTATAAAGGAGATGTGTGACGGCCATGTTGACATCTATTGACTGATAAATTGAAGAACACAGTTGGTCCTATCTTTAATCAAACTGATAAATGATCTCTCTAATATCAAATGACTTGATAGAAAGCTTGTGTGTTGATTAGATAAGCAGAGTTATTTGGGCTATTGCAATATGGAGTAAAGAGCCAAACAGTGCTATCACACAGCAAATTATGCTTATTATTTTCAGTGTACTATGAACCTTGGAAAATTAAAAAGCAGGTCACCTTGCTTAAGCATTGATTGAATAACCTTGTTGGTCAATATATGTACACCTGTGCTTCTGTTCTTGTTCTATGTATGAACAATAGTGCAATTAAGAAGAATGCTGACAGTCAGCACCTTGTGTAGCAAAATGTGAGTATCAACCTTTTTCACAGATGGAAGTGTTTTATATTTTCCAATGTGTTATAATCCTCCTATGATTTAGGTAGACATACACTCACCAGCCACTTTAATAGGAACACTGTAGCTCATGGTGGCTTAGCGGTTATCATGTTCGCCTCACACCTCCAGGGTTGGGGGTTCGATTCCCGCCGTACCCCTGGGTGCGGAGTTTGCATATTCTCCCTGTGCTGTGGGGGTTTCCTCCTGGTACTCCTGTTTCCTCCCATAGTCCAAAAGTAGGCTGACTGGCATGTCCAATGTGTCTATAGTTTATGAATGGGTGTGTGAACGTGTATGTGAGTGTGCCCTGCGATAGATGTGTACCCCATCTTGTGCCCCATGCTCCCTGGGATAGGCTCCAGGTTCCCCCCGGAGAAGATGGATGGATGGAGATGGTCTCCTGCTACTGTAGCCCATCCACTTCAAGGTTTGACATGTTGTGTGATCAAAGATGCTTTTCTGCTCACCATGGATGTAAAGAGTGGTTATTTGAGTTAACTTAGCCTTCATCTCAGCTTGAACCAGTTGGGCCATTCTCCTCTGATCTCTCGCATTAACAATGCAGAACTGCCACTTCCTGTCTCTCTACACACTGTTACTGTATGTGTGAAAACCACATGAGATCAGCCATTTCTGAAATACTCAAACCAGCATCCTCTGGCAGCATCATTAACTAAAGCGCCTGACCTGTAGTTGCATGACTTTATACATTGTGATTCTGGTTGTTTGCATAATTGCATGAATAAGCAGGGGTACAGGTGTTCCTGTTAAAATGTTCAGTGAGTATAGAAATGAAACAGGAAAGCCTAGGCCATTTCCCTAGAAAGTTGAATATCCTTCCTGAAGCTTGGATTCAAACAAATCCAAGGACTAGTGGGGATTCTTGTGGTTCATTAAATACACATCTGTAGTATCCAACCATCCAACACTAGAGGAATACAATGCAAAGTAATTCCAGTTACTTAGGCTTTCTTAAAGGTTTTGTGGTGTCCATGTAGCCATTACATCCACACAGTGCATTTCTAATGCATAACCACAAATTCCTCCCTCTGAAAAATAAACATCCTCTCCCTGAAAATGCTGATTATACAGATTTAGAGTTTAGGTTATAAATACTTTTGATGAAAGCGTTCCACAAAAATGTTTAGCACATATGTTTATCTACTGCCCTAATAACCACCCCACTGTGATGAAGTAAAGTATAAAACACGACAGTGTGTGCTGTTATAGGAAAATAATCAATGATAGGATGAGGTGATATGGAACAGGGGGTCATTGCCATCTCTGAGTTGATTATTCTTCAATAACAGCACGTGGATGGCTCTTTGTGTCATGTAAGTCCTAAACCGTGTAAAGTTTGTAAGTTAAGAAATCATATTTTCTAAAATGTTGGTCTTCATCGTTGCATATTTTAGACCTGAATTTTAAAAATTCAGGATGTTGGAAGACATTTAAAAAATATATAATTTCAGGCATACTGCTTTAACTTTTTAATGTTTATATATTTAGAATAAAAACTCATTCAATTTTAACTTAAAAAAAAAAAACGACTGAAGAATCTGGACATGCGTGTAAATATTTTATGCAGGAAAAGGTCAAGTACATATTTTACAGCATTTCATTATGCAACGCCTCCATAGAAAACATCATTGGTGATTAAAGACCACACAAATTCTCTTTGGTTACACTTCTCTTATAGCAAACCCTTCTGTCTTGCTACACTACTAATGAATCTAAAGAAAAATGGCTGCATTTTCTCTTGATAGCATTGACCGGTGAATCTTTTCTTCAAGGATTGTATGGCACATTTCTGCTCTGTTATACTGCATATTACAATCAATCGATTCCACTTTCCTGTGGAGACCAGAAGAATTGCTTTCTTTTAATATACTACACTTTAATGGCCATGCTGAGATTGCAGTGCTTGAACAGAAGAACTCCCAAGCTACGGGAAGAATGAACATTTTACTCAACAACCTTGTTGAAGCCTAGTATTCAAGTATCTGTTCACAGTGTCCTTGAGACCTTCACTGAAATCGTGAAAGAGTCTAGAACTTGTTCTGTGCTGCATTCACTTCTGCTTTTGTCTGTCTCTGTATATATAATATGTACAGTAATCATTTTATTTCAACACAGTACTTTTCCCAAACATAAAAAAAAAAAAGGTTTTCTTAAGAAGTGCATTTTCCTGCAAAACATGTATTTTAAAACTATTGGCACCTCCACTATTAACATAATTAATATTTGGTGAAACCTCCCCTGGAAAGAAATATCACTAAGTCTCTGATGTCTAAAACATTTGGAGATACATGTACAGAGATGTTAGATGCTCCCTCATACAGAACGAGTCAAACTCCTTTATATTCTGTTAGTGTGTGAGTGTGTGTGTGTGGGGGGGAACTCCCTGTTATAAATCAGACCACAAATTTTCAATAGAGCTCAAATGCAGTTTGCTCATGTCTCTGGTTACTCATAAAACCTCTTTTTTATTAAGGCCTTGGTTCTGCTTAGTATTTCTAACTGTTTATATGATTTTTAATATTTAGTAACAGATTTGACCTTGGTTTGAAAGTCTTCTCCCCATGGTAATGGAGGATGGATTTTACCCACGCAATCTCAAATTTGGCCAAAGACAACAACAGTGTTTCTAGCGTTTCTGGACTATTACTACTACTAATAGTCGTATCAATTGTATAATGCAAAATGCTATGCTTTAAAAAAAAGAAGAATGATAAGACAACCATACTTTTGTTTCATTATTGTGGGAAATATTTATTCTGTACATTGTATCATTTTTACTTATTGTGATTTTGAATGGCACCAATAATTCTGAAATTGATTGTACATCACAATATCATATGTATGAAGGTTATGGGCCACTACATACTGTACATAGAGCTGTGTCATATATCAAGGAGGTAACTCTGGACGTCAATTCCCATCAGCCACTGCACTGTACTACAACATGTCACATGACCACCTGCACGTGAATCACGTTTCTGGTAACGAGCATACTTATATATAGCCATTGTTTGCACTGTTTCTCTGTCGTACGTTTGTCTTAGACCACCGTTTTCCATGTTACCGTGTTTACTGATCTTGTTAGTTTATGTTTAGTTTTTGCTACAGTGTTATGCCAAGTTGTCATAGTGTCTTTGTTTTGTTGTTTGTTAGTTTAATAAACTGTTTGAAAATCTGCATTTGCTTCCAAACCATCTTTGAAACTTGAAAAGCTGCTTGCGTTACAAGCTAACTTGTTATTTAAGTGATTAAATAGTTCTCATGCAAAACATGTTTTCCACCATGTGTGTTTTTCTTTTTAATAAAACGCAACATATACTATAATATAATATATTGCTAAAGTGCTTCATATCAGCTCCATAACCATAAGTGAGCATCAAAGGAAAGGTCAGGGGAAAGAAAAAGTGACAGTAACTCATAACTAGGGTGAGCCATGTAACAGGTATTGCATAAGTATTCACCTGAATTTTTCCACATTTTGAAGTGTTACTATTTGGAAAAGAAATGGATTTAATTAGGACAAACAAACAGCATCAACAAGACCATACAAATCTTGCTGGCTTTTGCACCTTTCACTGCTAACAGTGTGGTTGGTCTTGTTTCATTTTTGGCACGGAGAACTCGATGTCCGTTTTTTCCTGAAAACAAGTTGAAACGTGGACTCATCTGACCACAGCACACGTTTCCACTGCCTTTCAGTCCATCTGAGATGAGCACGGGCCCAGAGAACTCGGAGGCGTCTCTGCATAGAGTTGATGTGTGGCTTCTTCCTTGTGTAATACAGTTTCAGATTGCATTTCTGGATGCAGCGACGGACTGTGTTAAGTGACAACGGTTTTCCAAAGTACTCCCAAGCCCGTGTGGTTATAATTATCACAGTAGTATGACAATTTCTCAGGTAATGCAGCCTCGTTTGAAGGTCACGCACTTTCAACAGTGGTTTCCAGCCTTGCCCTTTACGCAATGAGATTTCTCCGGATTCCCTGAACCTTTTCACAATATTATGCACTGTAGATGGTGAAAGACCTGAATTCTTTGCAATCTTGCACTGAGCAATGTTCTTTTTGAACTGAGTGACAATTCTCTCACGAAGTTTGGCACAAAGTGGTGAGTCATGACCCACCCTTGCTTACAAAGACTGAGCTTTTGGTGGATGCTACTTTTATGCCCAATCCTGATACCCTCCCCTGTTACCAATTAACCTGATTATTGTGGAATCCTCCAAAATGGTGTTACTTGAATATTCTATAAACTTTTCAGTCTTATTTTGCCTGTGTCCCAACTTTTTTTTGAGTGTGTTGCAGGCAGCAAATTCTAAATTTATTTATATTTACAAAATACAATTAAATTGTCTGTAAAAACAACTAATATCTTTTCTTTGTACTTTTGTCAGTTAATTAAAGTTTCAAGAGACTTGACAAATCACAGATTTTTGTTTTTATTGCATTCATAAAATATCCCAACTTTTCTGGAAATGGGGTTTGTACTTGAACAAAATAACCCCAAGGACAACCCCAAACCATAACATTTCCACCACTGTGCTTCACAGTTGGTATGAAGTGCTTCTCCTGAAAAGCTGTCTTGGGTCAGCACCAAATATATCTGCTGTTACTGTGGCCAAAGTACTCTATCTTTGATTTTTCTGTCCAGAGCACATTATTCCAAAAGGCCTGGACTTTGCCTATATGCTCACTGACAAACTGTAGTCTTGCTTTAAAGTTCTTTTTACTCAGCAAAGGCTTTTTCCTGGCACACCTCACATGCAGGTCAAATCTGTGCAATCTCTTTCTGATTGTATATTGCGTGTACACCAACAGTTGCAAGACTAACTAGCAGATCCTGTAATGAAATTTTGGGGTTCTTGGTGACTTCTTTTTGCATCAGACAGTCTGCTCTTGGGCTGAATTTGCTGGGATGGCCAGTCCTGGACAAATCGGCAGTTGTTTCAAATCTGCGCCATTTGTAGATGATTTTCCCTTCAGTGTAATGATGGATTTCAAATAATTTGGAGATCTTTTTAAATCCTTTGCCAGACTCATAGGCATCCACAACGTTTTTTCTGAAGGCCTAAAGACCTCTTTAGATCTTGGCAGGATGACACCACACACCTCAATAGCAAAGGGAACACCAAACACTAGATATGAGAGGGGTATAAATATGAAAGTTTCCACCTGCACTCCCTAAGCAGGTTCTATTCACTGGAACCAAATCTTGAACACTTGATTCTAATTTTATGGATTTGGAGGTGTGATAATTGTAGGGGTGTACTTACTTTTTTGCACGTGACTGAACTTTTTCTTAAATTAAATTGTGAAAATTACTACAAAATGTCAATTTTATGTGTCATTTGATAGAGTGTATCACCTTCATCAACAGGCACAGTTTCAAAGAGGATCAAATATTTGCTTCTTCAAATATGTAAAAGCCCAACAATTTCCATGGAGTGTACTTATTTTTTCACCTGACTGTAGATACTTTAAAATGGAATTCTGATGTTTCTAATGTATATATTGTGTTTTGGCTATATATATATATATATATATATATATATATATATATATATATATATATATATATATATATATATAATTTTGTTTATATACAAAAACATTATTAGCAAGATATTTGCATAATGCATGTGGGGCCTTACACATTGCTGTGCATAATGGAATACTAGTTGATTGGAAAGAAGTTGAAAAATCCTTAATTACCAAAATTGCCATAAATAAATATACTGTGTTGTGGAGTGAAACTGGGATGAATCATAAAATGATTATAAACATTTCTGGATGAGCCAAGGTTTGGTGCCACGCCTTGCATTGACCTCTGACCCTGCCCAGTATGACCTGGAACTCAGTGTGATAGCATGCAGTGGAGACTGGCATGGAGAGCAAGACTGTGGAACAATTGGATGTGACAGCTCATTCATCATTGCTGAGTTATCCGTTCCAGTGAATAGTTCACATTTCCCTTTCTGCAACATGCCATGCATTGTTAATTAAAAAGCAAAAAGTGGTACACAACCTGAACATTTTTCTTTCTTTAATTTTCTGCACTCACAAAAAAATAAAAACAGATGGAAATGTACAGTTCACACGCATAGTTCTGTACTTAGCTTTATAATCTTAATAAAGTTAAAGGTACAGATTAATATTAGATGCTTGGATCAAATTTTTGTTACCAATCAGAGCGTCCTTATGTCTGTAATAGCAGTGCATCACTTATCTGCCCCAGTCTTCTGATGAAACACCTCCACTTCTGTCTTGCAGCCAGCTCCTGTGATTAATCTTCAACATCATTAAAACTTGTCATTTACTGCTCCCATCAATTTAGACTTATTTTCGGTCTTGTATATTGCACCCTATTTTATGGGATTAGATTATTTAAACGTGATGAAGCCATGCAGTGATGTGACTATAAATGAAGTTCAGTCATAAAAAAGCAGGAATAATGACAGGTGCGTCCTTTTTGTCTTTTTAATTTTTTTTTAAAATTCATTTTGTCTGTGTTAATGCAAACAGCATACATTTGACAAAAGGTGTGAATTTTTATTGGAATTTTAATATTTCACCCTCATTTTCTTTCATAAATCTATTATAAACTAGGTACACAAAATAGTTACACTCAGGACCTTAAGGACAAAAATGTCCCCATTGAAAACCATTCAAACTGCAATATTTAAGCATAAAATCATGCATTTTGTGTTAATAGGCTTTTATTTTGTTGACAAGGTTTCAAAACATTGAATTTTGAAAGAAAAATTCTGAAATGTGTAGGATTTTCTCAGGTTTAGCCTCTGGGGAAAATACATGCTTTTCCTTTTATCTGATTCTGCTGTATGATTCTGCAGACCAGCTGAATAAATGATGCAGCTATAATTGTGTGGGTGTCTTTGTATAGATATCAAACAAGTTGTGGTTTGTATGTGTGTACTGAAAATTTTATGTGTGTATGAACAGTTTGAAAGAAAGAAATGATATTATACTGGAAATAACAAATCCCACCCCATGTATATGAATCAAAGAAGGTTACTGAGCTTTGAAGATTTTTGCATTATGTAACGAAACTGGCATTTAAAGGGTTAAAATTCTGAAAATGAATGAATGCTTGGTAATAATGATTAGTACTGAATTTTTTTTAAAATCGATGTCAGTAAAAGGGGAAAAAATATGAATATATAATATTTATATGACAGTTTTTGGACATTTTTTGATTGACACACAAGGGTTAAAAGTAAATGTTTCACCCAGATCAAAGAGGAGGGAAAATTAGTGCCTGTTAGTTTCCTTACCACACAAATGGGGCTGAACAAATGGTTTTACCAAAACCTGCCATTAAGACACTGAGAATTCAAAGATAATCTAGTCCATAGGGGAAGGCTGGGCAGAGCCCCACCATTTACGACAGAATTTGGACTGGAAATTTTGCTGTCAAACCTGTCAACCCTGCTTATTTATATTATCTTGAACACAGTTAAACAAACAAACAAAAGAAGGTACCGTACTATACCATATACTGGATCACTGCATGTTGTTGACTCTCAACTGTCTATTACAGGGTTACTCTAAAATTCACTAGGCAGTAGCATATAGCATAAGTTAAGTGTGATAGCCTCTCAACCTAATTTAGTTTGAGGCTATGTTGTCCTGCACCACCTTGGCACTTTCAATTCTGGCTTGTTCATTAGACATCAAAATCTATATCGGATTTCTGTAAAGCTGCTTTATGACAATATATCGCATATTGATAAAAGCAGAGCTTGGTGTGAGTCACAGAGCATAGATCACTGGATGAAGATGTGTTATTTCACCCAGCTACAGTAAAAAATCTAAATACTGTATATAGGACTAGGTGGCCTATATTTTGGCACAGACTTGGCACGGGTCTTATAAGCTGCTGAGATTGGCAATGCAGTGTGCTGACACAAAATCAGACAGGTAATTCCGCATCGTAGTGACTGTATGAACATATACTGAAGTCATTTCACTGCAAATAAAACAGCTCAGTGGCAAGGTGTGTGAGTGTGTGTGTGTGTGTGTGTGTGTGTGTGTGTGTGTGTGTGTGTATGTGGGATTGGCTCGCCTTGCTCATTAGTGGTGTTTTGGCCTGTTTGCCTGGTGTCTAATGTGCTCTACTCATGGCACACTGCCTCTTTTATGTGTTCATACTCCTTTGAGGCTTCCAGCATCCAGCCCATTAAAACACAGACTTGACGTACCAGCAATTAACTCCCATCAGACCGTAAACAAACAGGGCCTCACGGTGAAGGGATTTACACTTCTATCTTCATGCTGTGTGCACACTACACAATTTTAGCCGAGATTATCCCTGTCGCTGACAATTTTTGGGGGATTTGTGACAGCAGATCTGTGACTAATCACTGCGTGTGCTTGTCACCACTACTTGCGAAGCAGTTTCGCCAATCGGCAAGTAGTTGCAGGTTTTCTGACATTTTCCAGAACGTTTTAAATGAGCAGAATAATCTATGTGCTGTGAGTGCACATAGAGAAGCAGTGAGAATGTGAGAGGACGCAGTCAGAGGATGATTCAGGAACAACCCGAACAACAACAACAATCTTGGTAAAGGTTACAGTGTGGTGTTCTTGGAGCTTGGAAACAGAGTGGAGGCTGATACAGCTCTGACAAATACTGGAACAAATATTTATCTCTTTAAAAAGTCATCATCACTCCTCCATATTCCTTGAACATACTCCTCCATATTCCTCTCTTTCATTTTTGTGAGACAGTGGGATTACCAGATCAAGCTCTTTTTTTGTCGAAGATCCCTCCAAATCCTCCAGATAGTGTAATGCATAGGTTCTCAATCTGAGATGCGGATGGGGTCGCATGAGATCATTTTACAATGCACACTTTCGATTACATCCCCTATGATAAGCTGCAACACGCTGCACAATCCCAGACCAATCATTTGCGCACCAATCACACAAGTATTGTTCAATGTGTTAATATAAAGAACCAATGTGCCACCATTCTCCTTTTTGATGTATAACAATGAACCCTTTACTGCAAAAATGATTACATTTACATAAAAAAAGTTTTTGTGGATTTTTATTACTTGAATTAGTTCCATTAATAAAAATATATTTTAAAACAATTAAACATTTTAGGGGGTTAGTTGGTAAATTGTTGCCATATGGCAACAATGTGTAAAGGCAGGAAGTATCATATAGTCACAAATAATACGAAATGTATGAGATTACAATTCATTCAATTCATTCCAATTAATGCATTTTCCAGACTTCTTTCTCTTGAATTCTTAATTTGTCCCACTGAAACATAAAATGTAGCAAATAAGGCGTAATTGCAAAATGTCTGAAATTACAAGAGTTATACTATACTATTATATTATACTATTAGAGAAGCCTAGTGTCTTTTTTGCTATGTAGACCTGTTTCAATTCATGAATGCACATACCACTTCCGTTACCGCATGTTATTGCTATATGGCAACACTTACATTTCACCATTTAACAGAATAATCAAAATATATAAACCTGTTCAAATGACAAAGCAATATCATTAACTTATCACGGACAGTATTTCAATATTTTCCTTTAAGTAGTTTTGCCAAAATAGTGAGAAAGAAAATTTGGAGAGCTCTCCGATGATAACCTTCATCATGCCATGTGATTTCAAAAGGAAGTGCAAATGAGACTTTTTCCATGTTACTGGATGTAAATAATCAAAAAGTGCATCTGCTAAGAATGAATTGGGTATCAGTGGCCTTTGCTTTTTGATTGTGTGTGAAATAAGCACAATTTGTCAAAATAGAGCCATAAAGCATTATGTATATTTTCTGTGTGTTTTTCTTCATTGTCGTCAATATTCATGAAAATGAAAATTTATTCAATTTATAATAGAGTGTTTATACTGAGGAACTGTTTATATCCTGCTGCCCTGGTTGTTAACCCTTTTAAGATGATATCACATCATGTGTATAGTATAAATAAAATATAGCAACTTCATTCAAAGCACCAAAGCCTTAGTTGTGTATTTATCATGCATTTTCCTCACAAGAATAGTATTTATAATGCTCTCATTCTGGCCAGCACCTGGCAGATCCTATCAAAGACACCTGGTAAAGTGTGTGCCAGAGGATGAAATGAATAATTCATCTAAACATCTGGCCTCATTTCCAGATGCAAAACTGTCAACCCTAACAATACTTAATCATGCTGAGCTCCTTCCCACCATTGTCTTCTTCTTCTGTTCATCTGGAAATATAACAAACTGATCTCTGTTTATCTTATACAGTAAATAGCGACAGTGAAATAGTGTGCAGCACACAGTCCGACTACTTAAAACATCAGGAGATTTGCTACCAGAAAAAAATAAGGTAATGTGAAAGAGGACATGAGATAAGGGAGCGGATGTTACATTACAGCACTCATAGACTCAGTGAGTCATAGGGGATGTATTTTCTAGCACAGCTTCAGCTTTCATTAGTGTGGCCTTTAATTTTGCCACTGATTGGTAGCTGCTGTTGCTATTACTGCATGGAGTATATGAAAGCACGTGGGTGATAGCAGGCCACATACAGATTGCTAATGGTGTCTTCAGCCCAAAGGAGAACCAGGTCAAAACCCAGTCACCTCATTTCCACTTAGTGCCCTGATCACACTGCCAGCTCTGTGCAGTAGGCTAAACTGAGCGCTTACAACATATTTATTTCCTAATGGCCGGAGAGCTGCCTGACCCTACATTTTCGTTACAGCTTACAGCTCGCTAATGACTGGGGACACAGATGTCCATTAACTCTGTATAGTTGGGAGGTTTTGTTTTGTAGGAGGTCAGCCTAACAATGGTATAGATCAAAGTTGCAAACCAGAGGGTGAATTCAGCTATTTTGGAACATCAATATATCAAGACACTTTAACTTAGTAGTATTTCTTTTCTGGCCTAGTAAGTGAAAGTTAAAAGCCCGTGCAGTGGAACTGCTTGATAGGAACACATAATGTGACCTCATTATTGGAGTGACCCCCAAAAATCTTAAATATTGTCATGACAAATATATTACACATATTTATGATGCATATATGCATATGATGTATTACTGTAATATAATAAACATACATTGTGTTTCAAATCTGTATAAACTGTAAGAAATGCAATCTTTTAATTAAATTATAAAAATGTCCAAACATGGGACAGGATGTTTCAGGTTATTTGAGACAATAAATGAAGGGATATAATGGATACATGAAACACACTACAACTATCATTATATGATGCATAGATGGATTTTATGTGAATTAAATCCAATTTAATGAAGCATCTTAATAAGCAGAGGCATAAGGTAGACTGTGAAATATAGAACGTTACTAAGGTCTACTACTGATTATGCAGAGCTGATCACTTAATGTACTGTATTCATATAATTTTAGAGGTTGGTGTCAGTTGTTTTAATCCGGTATTGTGCTGCTATTATTGTCATGAGAAAAAGGCTGAGATGGATGCAAGTGATGTTGAGTTTCACTTTTAATAGGAGGAAGGCGACTAAATACAAAATGGCAAGCAAGTTCAAAGTCAAAAACATGCTAAAGTCTTGTGATCACCAAACTGAACAATGGCAAAATTGAGGATCAGGAAAAACTAGCAACATCCAACATAAAATTGGTGCTTCTGGTAACATCAGAAGCACAAGATAAATTGAGCATTTACTTCACAACTTGTGGGTGAGGGAGAGTCTTTTTTATGTGGTGCTTGTGAGTGCGTGTTTGTGTGTGGGGGGGATGTGAACAGGTGTGCTCCATCAAAAGTTTGGTGACTATGAATGAGTCCAAGGCGCGATGTGTGTTGGGAATTGGAGTTCGCTGAAATGGTTGACCTGACAATTATAAAGTGTTACATATCTTTTACACCAATGAACATACAGTATGTGTCCCAAATTATCAAAAACATCATAAAAAATGGTTTTTAGTCAATCATGATAAAGACATGTGTCCTTAGAATATGATATAAACATTTTTCCTTCACATGTTAATAGTCAACACCTTGAGGATTTTAGAAATATAAAGAAGAAAAAACAAACTCTCCCAATGTATCTGAAGTCACCCTACGTCCCTCTGGCCCTGCAAAGCAACTAATGTTGAGGGATGATGAGTGAAATATGGGAGGAAATGTCCTGAATTATCTACCAGCTGTCCTCTTCTGATGTTTACTGATGCCCAGATGCAGTTACTAATTGAACCTCTAGAGTTCCTTCATTAGCATATTATTTGGCATCGTTTCCTAGCAGTGCATACAGGTTAATGTAGATTTTCAGGGTAGGATTGTGCAAAAATGTCTTTGTCTACAGTGGAGTTCTTAATGCTGAGTGATCCAGAAGAAATGGACAATGTCTTTTTTTTTTTTTTTGGGAAACAAACCAGAAACCCAGGAAATGGCTGTGCCCAAAGAATGAATTTGTATCCAGCAAATGGTTGTGCCCAAAGAATGTAATATTGGAAGGCATTAGGAAACAAAATTAATGGACAGACCAGGAAACTAAATAAATGGACAGACCAGTTTAATGAGATAATTGCAGCTCTGAAAAAGCAACAGTCTGTTTAAGTCCTAGTCGTGAGATGACTGATGCTGATGTGAAGGCTAGCAAATGTCAACAAGGGCTTATAGCAAATAATTTGTTTATTTTGATAAAGTTACAGTATTACACCAAATTATTACTAACCTGCATTATGTATTTTAGTCACATGAGCAAGCCAGTTACTGATACCAATTTGAATAAATCTTATAAAATGAATAAGGCACATACTGTATTACTTACGACGAGTGATTGGATGTATTGGTGCAGCCCAGTATTTTGTGAAATTTTTCTCAAACCCAAATGAGATAACCATCCCTGATATAGATGGTGCTCTGAGCATCAGCATTAACCCTAGAGGTCCACCAAAATTTTGCTAGCTTTTACACAGTCTTACAAAAGACTAATGATTATATTTGTCACAATAATGCCGTACAAAAATACATCAATCAAGCAGTTAAAGTGCTAATCATCTATAGAAATGGCAGGTCATGTATACAAGTGTGTTGATGTGTTTTCTGAACTACAAAAATATGAATAGCCACTAAGTCAAAGTACGGCTTGTGAGCTTAGCACTGGCATTGTTGTCAACCTGCATGAAATTTGTTCCACAAGGAGAGTCCATTGTTTTGTTTGCAGGGATTTGAGCTGAGTTACATGATGGATAATGGCAGGGACTTAAGCACCACAGACATCTGAAACAGAAAATCAATACAATGCCATTTCTGAGGCCCTGCAGGGCAGGCATGTCAAGGGAATGATCCATGCTGGTTAGCAACCATAAATCATCATCCACTGAGCACACCTGTACTGTACAAGATATTAATACATGGGCAAAAAGAATAGGGGAAGAAAGGAAAGAAAGGAGAAGTGTAAATAATATATATTATAATTTTTTAAACAAAAAGCAGATTGCCAATAGTGAGCCGTAGCCATAGCTTTTCTTGCTTTCTTGGATTTCTTCCTATAAAATGCAACATAATCATGTTTGTACCAGATGTTTTGTACGATCAGTTGGGAGTGATTTCATTAATACATAGAGGTTGTAAGCTTTTTTCTTCATCTTATCTTTCATCTTGATGTTTTTGTCCAGATAGCTTGCTAAAATGTTGGCTAATTTAGCTGGCTAGATATCAAAGCTCATAATGCTAGTTCATAAAGTCAATGCTACTGTAGTTAGCCTGTAAAAGCATATACACTGAGTCTTCATCTTAGGTACACCTAGCTTATATCTACACTCACTGGCAATTCCATTAAGCAATCCTACCATATAGGTCAATTTGTATTTAGTTACTGACTGTAACCCCTCCTCTCTATTTACAATTTGTCAGCCCATCAATGGAATTGGACCACCATGAGACCATTGCTGATGAGATATTGTTTGGGTGGTGGAACATTCTTAGCAAAGCAGTGGCACTGTCATACAAAATATAGCCTATCATATTTATATACATATAATATATTATTTCTCAAGTGTTACTTAATGTGGGAGAATAAATAATAGGAATGCAGTCAGCCAGTTAAAATGTCAAACATATTTGCACAGCCACTCAATCAATGTGTTTGACTAGAAGATTAGATGAAGCCCTATCATTTAATCAGAAAATAAATTAATCTTGGTTCAAGGGGTGTCTTCACAGCTTCTACCCTACATGGAAAGAATAATCTGGTATATATTTTATTACTGATTAGTTTCGATTACAGTTTCGATTGACAGGGTCAACACAGGCATATAGGCAATATATAGTATTACAATATATTTAGTAAAAACATTGGTCCATGCAGGCTAATCATGCCCATGCAACATATTCCAAAGAGATGATTGTCCAGGACTACAAAAACTATGAGTACAAGAAGGGACGAATAGAAATATGTGAAAACAATACATGTATTCAAAATGTGTTTTAGTGTTCTTGTTCATGAAGTCTCATTTTAACTGTGGCTTATGAAACCATCAGCAAAAACAAATGCAAAAGGTGCATAGACATTCTAATATTTGCAAATGAATGAGAAAGGGGTGAACAGTTCTGGGTACAGATGTTCTACAGTGTCTTAATTTCACCACACAATACTAACAAGCATGACAGCTTTGGCAGTGAGCCTTCATGCTGATTGTAAATACTGCACCACACTACAACCTTTTCCCCATACACACCAAGTCACATGTTCACACCGCACACCTGGGCATAAAACCTGGAAAATTTCATTATTTCATGCCTTAACCCAACTCAGTTTTACACACCAGAGAACAATTTAAATTGAACTAATCCAATCAGTATTTGCAATCCCTCAATGCCTGAACTGAGACTAATAATGTAGTTATAACCAGAATCTATGAGTGTGGTGGATTCATCAGATCAGTAATGTAACATTTTGTCCTTAAGATGCATCATTTTCACCTCAGCTGCTCCATGAGAGGAACATACAGTACAGTACAGTGCTGCGGGAAGGGTACACGCTTAAAAAAGGACAAGCTTTCTGCTTTTAGACTTACCATTCAGTGAATTATAAGAATAGCTAACCATTTCCTGTGTCCAGCAGGCATGAAAATAGTCTCAAATTTCCAGTGTCCTATCTCTGCCTGTAAGAGGCTGAGACAGTTGAGTTAGATTAGAGTATGTCAACATAAAGTCAAACACTATGGATACACTATTGATTCTCCTTGTTAGAAAATGGGTTCTTGAACTGGCATGCTGTTAATTATTTTAACTAACCCAAATAAAAGAAGGTTGCCTGTTAAATAAATCGGTAGAAACGTTGTATTGGAACATAGCATTGTACATTCAGGGCATTAAGGTAATGCTCAAAATTGAATTTGTACTGCCTTGCTGAATCATTGAGCATGGCATGGCAAGAGATAAGGCATAAAGCAATTGTTTACACGTAACACAGATGCACAGCTTTTACCTTGCAAGCAAATTTTCATTACTTATATACTGTTCTGCTTCAGTGGAAATTAATTAGAATATGTCCAAATAAAACCAGGTGCTATAAACAGAGTAAAAAGAAAAAAATCGGTGATTGCCTGAAGCATACAACAACATCTTTAAAATATAATGTGTATCAACAGAATGAGAGAATCAACAGGTGTAATGTTGTCCACAAATGACATTGTACTATTTCTGGACACATTTGACTCAGATCTATTATCATCATAATCTTTAGTACCTGCTTTAACTATCACAGGACACCATGTACACACACTTTTAAACCTAGGGGCAATTCAGCATAGCCAATCCTGAGAACCTGGAGGGAACCTACATGAATATGAGGAGAAAATGCAACACTCCACATCAACAGTAAATCGTGCTCAGGTTCAAACCAGATACCTTGGAGCTGTGAGGCTACCCACTGGCTTACCATGCTGACTCAAAATATAGATTGCAAAGCTAACATTCTTTCAGATAATACTGTCCATAAATGGCACACTTATATAGCACTTTTATCCAAAGCACTTTATGCTGTTCTCATTCACACTTCCACACACAGACTCACACACCAATGGTAGCAGAGCTGCCATGCAAGGCGCTAACTTGCCATCGGGAGCAACTTGGGGTTCAGTGTCTTGCTCACGGACACTTCGGCATGTGGAATCACGCGGGCCGGGAATCGAACTGCCAACCCTACGATTAGTGGATAACCTGCTCTACGAACTGAGCCACAGCCGCTCCATAGTGTCCAGCTATCCATCCATCCATCCATCCATCCATTTTCCATATCGCTTACTGTATCCGACACAGGAAGCCAGGAGCCTATCCCAGCAACTTGGTGTACAAGGTGGGGAACACCCTGGACAGGGTGCCAACCCATTGCAGGCCACAGCTGCACACACATTCACAAACCCATTCACATACTACAGACAATTTGGATACGCCAATCAGCCTACAGTGCATGTCTTTGGACTGGGGGAGGAAACTGGAGTACCTGGAGGAACTGGCCATAACTTCATAAACACATTTGTTTTCCACATTTTCAGCCACATTTGGTAACAAATTGTGAAGTAATCAGAATCAGCCCAGTGATTAATCCCATCCCAAACCAATTCCAAACCTATTATGATAAGACATGTATTCTTGAAGGACAGTCCAGTTTTATAACAGATACCAAAGGATACCATAAAGGATGGTAATCAAATCAGTCATACTATACTGTATGCATGCATTCTAGTGTTTCTATTATTTTACTGGCTATATGTAGGCCAAATAGAGCAGAATATCAGGGTACGATTCAATGAAACACATTCACACTGCATAGAGAGTCTAAAACCAATGCTGAATACTGTACATGGCAAACACCAAAGACAAAAAGCGTATCCCTGGAAACACTGTACTCATATTAAATGCTCACTGTATCCAAGCACTAAAGCTGTAGATTCTGTAATAAACTCTGGTACTGATGCAGTCTCTTCATGCTTCTCTAAAGCTGATGCTTACAAATAGATTGAATAGAAGTGGATTTATACACTCATGACTGTACAATGTTCCTCTTAGTATTACCACAGACATGGTCTGTACATGCTTTGATATGAAATATAATATTTAATTAATAAGGTCCTTATGATGCATAATTCAGAATCCTTTACTAGATCCAGAGCAAGAAAGTCCCATTGCTAACAATTGTGAAAGCAAGATTACATTCATTGTTGTTTTTTCACAGGACCTGAATAGGATCTTTTAACCTGGTAGACTCTATGGTAATAGAGTCTATTACTTTCCTAAATAAAAAAGCTTGCTTGTTAGCCACGCACAGGAGACTGTTCTTATGTTAGACGGTAATTGTGGCAGTTTCCTGCAGGCAGCTGGTGTACATGCTGAATCATAAGTGAGTAAATAAATCAAAGGGAGTAGGTTCGGTTGCTTCTGTTCAGCTTTAATCCAACTCAGGGACACTTTTGTGCCAGCGAGCCAGCCACTACATCCATGCATAATTCATGATCATTCAAATGGCACAGACAAAAGGAGCATAAACTGTGGTGAATAAGCCCCATGTAGACTCTGAGTTAGTATTCAATAGATGAGTTCTTTTGAAGTGACTTCTCTATCAGTGAAGGCCCAAGGAGACAGGTGAATAGAGGTGGGGAAAAAGGAAGAAGGAAACAAGTGTCATAGTCAATATGGTCTGACAGCCTTGTCAGTGTACAGACTTTGCCATGGTATAATTAGTGGCTTTGAGCAGGAGCAGAAAGTCTTCAAGTATTACAGAAATTATATTGTTACTACTGGTTATTCCAGTGTTACATTCTCCCATGAAACTGTAGAATATCAACTGGTGTATTATGCCCACATTTACACATGCATGCAAGATTCATGTGCCAATCTTCTGCAGACACACCTGAGCATTATTACTGCACCATGAAAACAGCAATGCATTTATGAATCAGAATGTAAATAACCCGAGGTAGACAGGTGCCAATATCTCAGCTCTAACCTCAGGGCAGTGTGTGTAATCAGTCATGCATCAGTTACACATTCTCAAAGATGTTGACTATAATAAATTTGTGTGGGGACCTCTGCAGCGAAAAGAGAGGACAAAAGATAGAGGATAAAATTCAAGCGTGTCATTCGCAGATTTGTCACAGGAGCAAAGCAAAGAAGTTGAGCTCTCAGGGCTGTTCTGCCTGGTTCAGCTTTAAAGGATAAGCCATGTACCTCACTTTAAATGGCTTCCTCTTGTGTTGTACGGTTGCTTCAGCCTTGTACTGTACATCCATGAAAATAGACACATGAGATGTTTAATTATTTATTTATTTTTTGGTTGTGGTGGGTGACACTGCTCATGGCACCTGTGTGATTGTATGAATAAAAGTTTACACAATTTATAGCATTTGCTTAGGATATTGCACTAAGAATGTGCCGATAATTCAATATGTTAATTATAATTAATTTTAGTATATATATATATATATATATATATATATATATATATATATATATATATATATATACTGTAGATAAGAAGCACACAGCTAAGCATCTAGCTCAAATTCAATATCATGGTAGCCTGTTTATTCTACCTCAAACTGAACCCGGAATGCACTCTGAAAGGGAAACCCTTTTGTTTTTATCCCAGAGACAAACCAAAGACTGTACTTCATCAAAGAGATGTTAATGAAGTTCACAAAATTAAAATGAAAACAACAACAACAACAAAACGTTGACTAACTAAGCCTAGAATATTTTGTAAAATTTGTTCAAATATTAATTTTCATATCAAGGTATTCTGGGTATTTCACATTTGCTGTTAATATTATTAATTTAATCAGGTCAGTCTGAAGTCCTAGTGTTCCCATTGAAATACTAATTTCCTAATGGAATCAATTTAGCTTAGTTCATGGTAGTCCATCACATCCAATGATGACATTCCTCCTCATTAACAGTGTGTCCTTGATGGCAATAGAGTCCAATCTGTGATGTTGGAGATGTGAAGTCTGGGTTAGGACATGGCTGTATGTTTCCTTAGTTTTTTTTGCTGTTTGTTCATGTTTCTCTCCAATTCCATCTGCTCTATTCCTGTGTGGCAGCGCTGCCACCAAAGGAACGGTTAACGGCAGCTGCTTCCAGTTGTAAGGAGTCAATCTGATATTTCCTCAGTGATGTTTTTAGCTGGTCTTTCTACCACCTCTTCTGACCCCCTGCGGACTGGTGGCCCAGATTAAGTTGTCCATGCAGGACTTGCCATTGCAGGCGATCTGGAGGCAACCTAATAACATGCCCAAGCCAGCGCAGTTGGTGTTTAGTGATCGTGGCCACCATGCTCTTGCAGTTTGTCCTCGCAAGCACTTCAGAATGTGGCAAACGATCACACTACGTGATCCCCAAGATTCGCTGCAGGCATCTTATATGGATGCATTCTAGCATCCTTAGATGCTGGCTGTGTGTGACCCAGGCTTCACAGCTGTATAGGAGAGTGGTGATACAGACAGCTGTATAGATGGAAACTTTGGTGTGCAGATGGAGGAGCTTGTTTTGAAAGACCTTTTGTCTGAGTTTGCCGAAAGCTGCAGAAGCTTGTTTTATCCGGTTGTGGATTTCCTGGTCGATGTTGTAGCCCTCTTGAAGGATGCTGCCCAGGTATTTGAAAGGATGGAAGTTTTGTGAGTGGCTGATGTTCTATGGTGAAGACAGGCATAGTGGGTGGGGGGCTGGACCTCCATTGGCATATCACCTCAGTCTTGGTAGTCATGACTGACAAGCCCTGTCTGCTGTAGGCCTTCATGGCCATGACAAGGATGGTTTGCAGTTCCTCTGGGGTGTGAGCCACAAGCATGAAATCATCAGCATACTGCAACTCAAGGACCTGCACTGCTGAGGCCTTGGTGGTTGCCTGGAGCCTTCGTGTTTAATGTCCTCACCTACCAAGCATCTGTTTGGTATATTAGTTGAGTATTAACTCTGTTGCCCTCTCTAGAATTTCATTCTATTAATTGCCTTATTTTCCAGACGTATAACTGCCTTCAAACTTTTATCTGAACTCTAAAGTCAAAATGATGCTTTAATGTGAAATCCCTCTGTGTGACTATCGTGTCTCTTGCACAAGTTCAAACATTCACTCTTTAGAAAGTGCCACGACAGTGAATGTCCCAAGACAAACAGAATCCCTACTTAGCTTTTAATGAGCGCTCTTTCTTTCTGTTTCGTCTGTGCTGTAGGCTTCAGGAACTCCCTTTGAAAAATAATATTTTAAAGGAACTTTTTCAGATATGTTTCCGGAGGAGGATCTTAGATTGGCATAATATTATATATAACTTCATTCTGAGACAATTTCAAGTTCAATATAGTTTTCAAAATGTGTACTGGACGTGTGTGTTAAGACACTGCCAACATGATGAGTGATAAAATCACAACTATCTGACTAGTAGTTAGACAAGTTCTCTAGCTAACATTGATATAATAAGCTTACCAATAATATTGTGTAATTAAAAACAGTAAGCAAGATTTGCTAGCAAGCTAATTAACATTAAAACCAGCAGCCAAGTTCATTAGCAAGCTAGCTAACATTAGGCTAAATATTAAACATTGTGTGATTAAATCCAGTGCTAGCCCTCACGGTTGATTTTAGATGCAAACTGTATGTATGGAGAAACATTAGATTATGACCCTGTGCTGTCAAGTTTACTCATGGGGAAAAATGGGACTGGTTATGTATATTTCAGAATTGAAAATGAAAGGCGAGAAAAAGAAAATGATTTTCTTTTGATGGAAGAGTAACATTATGTCTTCTGTTTTAGCTTTTAGTTTTTGAAAATGGTTGGGCACAATGGATGTGGATAGACAATGCTGAAACACTTTATGGCTATCTGTCAAGTTTCCTTAGATGTTAGTTGCTATTAGCTAGCTAACATTAATTAACTGGATAACATAATGCGCAGTCAAAATAACTTAGGCACTTTATGTTTCACACCAGAATTTCATACTGAAGTTAAGGAATATTGTTCTATACCATAACTGCATGATAGTGTAATTAGTTAGTAAATTTTGATTTAAAGTGTTTACCTGTTGCTCTTACAGAAGTGCTTTGTTGTCTTTATCAAGAACATACCCTCATGCTTGTACAAACAGGTCAGGGTCTAAGAATACATTCAAACTAAATGCTGTAAGAGAGGAGTTAAAAAAAGAATTTAGTATATCAACAAAAACAGGGTACAAGTCAAAGTTTTAAAAAAAATAATGCTGATGTAAGTGTTTAGTAAAGAGGTAGGTCTTCAATCTTTGTTCGAAGGCAGCCAGTGACTCAGCTTTTCTTACAACCAGGAAAAGTTCATTGCACCACCTGAGTGCCAGGACAGAGAAAAGTCCTGAGGCATACTGTCCTTGTACCTTGAGGAATGGTGGGTCAGGATGAGCCATGCTAGAGTCTTGAAGAGAGCTGTGACAGTACCTACTGCATTCGATTCAGTATCTACTGCTCGGCTGTTGATATAGTACTTACTGTATATGTGTGTAGCATGAACACAATCTGTATGTTGGCAACATCATTTGACCTACAACTTTAAAAGAGCCGTTGAGCTGCCTTCCACCATTTTTGATTCTGACAGCCCTTCCATGCCAGTCCTGTTGCCTTATGGGATAGCGCAGTTTACAGTGCTTCCATACTTGGTGATATCTGGGCATTTCTCACCCACTGTTTTATGAATACTGAGAATTCGGACATACTACTTCTTTGGTGTACTGCTTTTTCGCCTGCTGTATAGTAGGGTAGTTGGGAGTCCTGCAGAGCAGGGTGTGATAAGTGCCTTCAGGTGGGTGGGAACTTTGTAAGTGAGCATCAGTGTTTTAAATCTTATACAAGCAGTTCCAGGAAGCCAGTGGACAGAATGCAGAAATGACATGTGAGAGAACTTGGTGAGATTAAAAACAAGGCGTGCAGTAAATTCCGGCTCACTTGGATGGCACGCAGAGGAAGACCTGCCAAAACTGATTTGCAGTAGTCCAATCTTGAGATTTTGAGACAAGGGACTGAACAAGCACCTGAGTGGCCTCTGTGGATAGAAATGGCCCCATCCATCTGATGTTGTAAAGGAGAAACCTGTATTAAAGAGTCAGATTATAAATATGAGGAGAAAGTTGGTGGTCCAGAACTACAAACTGCAATTAGAAATAACAATTTACCTCTAATGATTTTATTTTTGCAGAGTTACCATATATTAACGGGAATAATAGTATGTTGAACTTACACTTTAAAATAGTCAGCATTTTTGCCTCATACTTTCTACCCAACAATTATATCACTGTGGATCCAGAGTCATGGAGCTGTGAAGCATCAACACTAACCATTGTGCCACTGTGTTGCCCTGGGTCTTTGTTTTACAGCTGAATACTTTATACATAGCTGTTTATTATAGACTGTTAATTGGGTGTGATATTACCTGATTATGACATGCTCCATTATCCAATGACTGTTGGAGCCAGTGAATCCCCCAAGAAAGCATTTGTGAAACCCCACTTTTGTTTATTGAGCTACCTTCGCAATTTAGCGAGCTGAAACTAAAACAGGAAACAAGACACAGGGGACTGGAAATTAAGACACAAGAGGACATAGCTAATAATTACAATATATAGTAGTTAATCCAAGATTTCACGATATCAGGAACAAAGGTCTCAGAAACAAGGAGAGAGTTAGATCTTGAAGTCCCAGGGGGTGAAGCATTGTTAAATTTAGGCAGTCTTCCTTTAAAAGACCCGGCTGGTTGATTAAACCTTCCAGGACACACTATTGAGTGCAGTCACATTCTACTGCATACTATCATTTATTTATAGACTAACCCTCGGGAATATTTAGCTGAATAAATGATCTTCTTTAGCTGTACGTGGCATTTTGCTAAATCTGTCCCTTCTTGTGATTTTAATGTTGTGACCAAGATCAATATTTTGTTAGTTTCATTATATGAAATCTGGTGCAAGAAAATATGCTTTGCTCCCCAGAGAAGCTGCCATGGTGCTCATATATCCCTGTGTTTTGTTTTGTTTTGTTTTGGGACGCCCTATGTTCATGTTGGTTTTCATGTTTGTTTTTGGTTCTTTTTTTGGGGGCAGCTCTCTAAATAACCACTTCATCTTTGAATATTATATCTGTTCACTTTTAGTTTATATCCAAATGTTTCCATTTCTCAGTTATTGACTTCCTGCACTTGATATGTGAAACGTCGATAGAGAAAATATACATGTAGATTTATAAATTTATTTCTTCAGTCTGAAAGCTGAAATTCCCAAGCTAAACATCAGTTAGCTCTCTGTTCTGTCTGAAGCAGTTGCTGTGTATTGACTCAGTCTGAAGTAATACTGTTTATCGTGACACATGTGGCACCACTGCATCTTTCTTGACAAGGCGATTACAAATGATGAAGGATACAGTACAGAGTGAGCCTTTTTCTGTCCGCTGCCCTGTATATCATGATGCAACTACACTGCAACAGCTGCTCCTGAAACCCTGCCAAACATTAAGTCAATGCATAGAGTTATTAAGACTCACAGTTTTCATTTCCATTATTCTATTTAGTTTAATTAAATGAACTGTATAATATTAAGAACTAAAGAATGAAAGGCTAAATAGCCTTACTAAAAATTTATATGAACTTCATATGTGAATAATCCCATTTTCACATGTGGTTTTAGACGCTTAGACTTTAGACTGTCCACATGAAGTTCATGTATTTTTTATTTTACCACATTATAATGTGCAATTAAATATATATTTTTTTACATCGTTACCTTTTAGATGTATGTGTGTTTTTCAAATTATCCCCTTTTTTCACGTGATTTTTTTTTTACACATTACTCACTTATATTTATGTTTTTTCATACAAATGATTCATTTACATATGACTTTTTTTAATACGAATTATTAATTTCTTTTTCACCTTTTTTTAAAAAAAAAAAATACACAGGATTAAGTTATTTTCACATTCTGTCAGAAATTTCTAGAGGTGGCGGATGCATGTGCAGATTTTTATTGTACAATATAAAGTGCAAACAAACAACAAAAACGGTAAAAGCAAGAACCAAAATCCTGAACAAGAGATACAAGGCAAAGCATGCAGACTGTGAGCGAGATTATGGTACAAACAGCAACACACATTTGCATTTATAGCATTTGGCAGATTCCCTTATCCAGAGCGACTTATCTCATTTATACAACTGAACAGATGAGGCTTAAGGGCCTTGCCAAGGGCCCAGCTTGGTGGTGCTGGGATCTGAACTCATGACCTTTCAGTCAGAAGTCCAATGTCTTAACCACTGAGGTACCACTGCCCCTACATGAACAAACAAACAGGACCACAATGTAAACTTGAACTAGAACTTGTATAGAGGCGCTAATCAGGGTCAAACAAGACACAGGTGATAGTCATTAGGGCATGTGACATGCTGGGGCTTGAAATGTAGTTCAGTAGTTTAGTGCAATCATGACACATGCAAAAATTTCCAGGTGTGTCGTCATCCAACCCCCCCCCCCCCCATTTAAAAAAATACCTACACTGTATAAACTGTATAACACAATTAATTTATTTGTACATGTGATTTTTATATTTAATTTCTTTATTTTAATCGGTGATCACGTTCACATGTGGTTTTATTTACTACATATTAATTACACAATGTGTCTAATGTGTATCACTTATTACTCACGTGTAATACACATGTAAGGTATATACAGGTTTTAGAGCAACAAATGCTTCCATCCAGATTCCATCCCATATTTACTTCTGAGAGACTCTGCCTCTCTAAGATACTCTTTTTGTACCCAATCATGTTAATGACCTGTTGCCAATTAACCTCCAGCTGTTTCTTTTTAGTAACATTTACTTTTCCAGGCTTTTGTTGCCCCCGTCCCAACTTTTTTGAGACGTGTTGCGGTCATCAAATTCAAAATTACCTTATTTTTTTCTTAAAATGGTACATTTCCTCAGTTTAAACATGTGATATGTTTTCTATGTTCTATTGTGAATAAAATCTGGGTTTATGAGATTTGCAAATCATTGCATTCTGTTTTTATTTACATTTATTTACATTTTACACAACGTCCCAACTTTTTTGGAATTGGGGTTATAAGAAATGTCTGTTATGTTAAAATAAAAACAGTATGAAGACAAATAGTTTCTAAATATGTTTATTTAAAGGGTGATACAGCCCACTGGAGACACTGTGCATGTTTTAGAGGGCAATGTCTCACTCCGTCTCCCATCTCAGCTCGCCTTGGAACACAACAAATTTGGTGTGACAGTAGATGATGTGTACACTCCATCACTTAGTATTCTCATAGCTCAGCTTGGCTTTGTGCTATTACCTGAGCAATGGGCCATAGTGTTAGTGGCTGTAATATAACACCAGCACATGTGGTTGTAAAATTTAACTTCATAACCTATTGCCATTTGCTTTGTATTACAGTATGGATATACCTGAATATGAATCATTATTTAGAATGAACAGATAATGTGTTCTAACCAGTTATTATTATTATTATTATTATTATTATTATTATTATTATTATTATTAACCAGGTCAGCTGGTTAAGACTAGAGTTATGATATGAAGGTCGCAGGACAATCAAAGACCATGTTCATTCATCCTTAGTAACTGCCTGGACAGTGTCATGGTGGTTTAAATTACTAACTAAATTCATTAGAAAATATTGTAGGCAATTGCAGACAAAAATAAGTGAGCAGATTCAAACAAAAAGCAAACAAACAAACAACAACAACAACAAACATTCCCAGGAACTGGAGTGATGTAGCTGAGGTTGAGGAATTTTCAGAGCCAGAATTCACACACCATGCTGACAATGCTGGCATTTCTAATTCTGTTTTTTTTTTCTTCCCCAGTGATTTCAGAGGTGTTAGTGGTAAAGTTTAGGTAATGAAAAAAACAACAACAACTTTGGTTTAAATACAAATGTGGATTTTGGCACATGGAAGAAATACAGATAATGGCATCACGTTTCAGCCCTAGTATCCAAATAAAAAAGAAAATTGAAATGAATTTGTGTCTCAACCCACACAAATCACTTTGAAAGATAGATAGATAGATAGATCATCCGATCGATCTCTAACCTGAAATGATTGGATGCTAAACCATTTGAATCCATTTGATTGATGTATAGCATACAGTCATTGACTGGATGAGAGAAGAATTTTGAAGATCTAAATGAAAATGTAAAGAGTAAAAAGGAAGCTTTTTTTCTTGGAAATGTGATTAGGTAAAAAAAACAAAAACAAACAAGTATTCACTTTCGATAATACTTAAGTAAAATATAAATGACATAATATTATTTATGTAACAGTGACAGTACTTAAGTGTTGTCCACATCTGGTCTTATACAGTGCTTTCCAAAAGGATTGGAACAGCAAGGTCTATACACTGAAGACATACTGTATGGGTTTGACATCACAAGGTAAATATTAGATGATGGATCAGAATTTCAGGTATAGTTTCCTGATATTTACATCTAGATGTGTTGTACAGCTTAGAACATTGCACATTTTGTTTGAACCCACCCATTTTTCAAGTGATCAAAAATATTGGAACTGACAGGTGATTCTTGCTGCCAAGGCAAGCCCTGTTAAATTGATTGTTCAAACAGTTAATAGCTCTGATATATCTGTCTATTCTTGTTATGAGCTCTGGGTTTCACCTGTGATGATGGTAGCAGCAAAATGAATTTCAAAGTCTGCAGAAACAGAAACATTCTGTCTGCAAATTTACAAAGAAATGCAATCGATCTAATTGGGAGGGATTTTGACATGCAGCAAGACGATAACCCAAAACACATTGCCAACTCAACAAAGGACTTCATCAGGGGGAAAAAGTGGAAGGTTTTAGACTGGCCAAATCAATCAACATCTTACCTCCTGGAGAGGAGATCTGAAAGAAGCTGTGGTACCCGGAAAAGCATCACAAAAGAAGAATGCAACAGTTTGGTGATGTCAGTGGGTTGCTAAGCTTGATGCGATTATTGCAAGCAAGGGATATGCAACCATATATTAAGTGTTATTTACTTTAATTTACTTTAAGGCCATCTGTTCCTATATGTTTGCTCACATAAAACAGTTGGGTGGCCTGTCCCCTAACATGCCATGTTCTAAGTTGTTTAACATATCTAGATGAAAATATCAGGAAATGAAAAATGAAATTCTGATCTACTGTCTCATATTCATATTTTGATCTGAAACCCAAATCTCATCAGTGTATAGCAAAAACAAAAGACTTGGCCTTGCCGTACATCTTATATGGTGACACCCCTTAGCTCCTGCTACCCCAACTGGTGGTGTTGCACAGGAATACTCAATTTTCATTTGTCTAGGATGACTGAAGTGCAGAAACTGGATTTTAACGCGCTTCAGTTGGGATTTTTTGGCTTTCTGTGCTTCTAATACAAGCTCTGCTGTGAAGGCTGCTTCACCTTCCCTTTATGTGTATCTCTGCATGTCCACCTTGAACACTATCCTCTTGTACCATCACACACCATTGGTTTTTATCCTATATAAAGAAATTAGTCATATAGATAGGGCAATAAACAAGGACATTTCAGTGATACAGCTCCCTAACTCCTAGCTCTCTCCCTCTCTCTCTCTCTCTCTCTCTCTCTCTCTCTCTCTCTCTCTCTGTAACAAGATTTATGCTGCTCTCATGCCTGAAACCTGTCACGGCATGAGCCTGAGACCAACTTCCCCAGATAATATCCTCTCTAAGAAGATAAGCCAGCGCGAACACAAATCAGTCTAGTTGGATTGAAAAATACCCCCATGCAGACACCTTTGGTATAAAACGCTTCAGAAAAACTCAATACTCTTTGATCCATTCTGATCATTATGTGCTACTGCACAGATCAAAATTACAGAGAGTGTATGATGATGCCCTTACAGGATGTTCTAGCAAAGGCAATTCAGTCAGAGAGGTATTGAGCGTATGTGTAACTGAGCTTAAAGTACAGTAGCTTATGGATCAAAAGATCAAAATCAGATCTTTTCAGTCATAAAAATCTGTCAAATCTTTCCCAAGGATTTTTTTAATGTGTTGTTATCAGTGTGTCGATTAAAAATATTTACTTCTTTTCATTCGAAGTTTACTGTAGAATTTAATCCCTACAGAAGAGGATATACATGGATAATTATTTGCTAAGTTAGTCTTAAATCTTTTACCAGTGCATGTCTTGTATTCACCTGTACCAAGGATGCTGCCCTCTTAATAATCCATAAAGCATAAATTATAGTTTCATTTCATAGCCTGTTCCCAGACACAAGATCAACTAATTACATGCTGAGGCCTTAAGGTTAATTGAAGGAAGCACATTTCAGCCGAGCTTTGATTAATCATCCCTGACCCGATTTGTACCCAAATTATGGTAGTATGCTTCTCAAAAAGCTTGTACAGGCTGATTATGGATGGCCATGGCTATGATCTGTGACAGTTTATATGATTTCACTGCCATGACGGCACCATATACCATCTTGTTCTCTGGATTGTGTAAGATTATTGCATGACCTGCATTTTTATTTCAGGTTGCAAAGCTTCTAGTACAATACCAGCATTTCACCCCAGATTTGGGGCTTGTTTTTGGTTCTGTACTGCCCTCTGGTGAACAATACGGTACAATACAGGTTTTTGCTATCAAACATGACTACTAAATGTATGTGAAAGGCATACCCAAGTCCATCCGTCCATCCATCCATCTTCTATACCGCTTATTCTTCCTTCAGGGTCACGGGGAAACCTGGAGCCTATCCCAGGGAGCATCGGGCACAAGGCGGGGTACACCCTGGACAGGGTGCCAATCCATCGCAGGGCACACTCACATACACATTCACACACCCATTCATACACTACGGATACTTTGGACATGCCAATCAGCCTACCATGCATGTCTTTGGACTGGGGGAGGAAACCGGAGTATCCAGAGGAAACCCCCACAGCACGGGGAGAACATGCAAACTCCGCACACACAGGGCCGGCATACCCAAGTATTAGATGTTATAGAAATATTTAACAACATCTATCTATCTATCTATCTATCTATCTCTCTATCTATCTATCTAACCATCTATCTATCTATCTATCTATCTATCTATCTATCTATCTATCTACAGTAGGCATGAGTATGAGCAGTGCAAAAGTCCAACAAACACTGAATAAAAACTGCAAAATACATTGTTAAAATAGTGCAGTGGCAATTTAAAGTTGAGATAAAATATAGATCATTACAAGATTCTTCTGGAAATTCCACTGATATAAATTTTTAATTCAGAAGGAATCTTATTATGCAGCGTAATCTCACTATCCTCCACCCCTCCCCCTCCCCTGGTTCCTTTTCCGTTAAAAAAATGTAGGGAAGATCTGTGCATATATATCAACAAGTTTCACCTCCTACAGCCTCAGGTGCACTTTGCTTGCACAGCTGATGAAGAACTTTCTTATTTATTTCGAAACATCCTGTATCTCTGGAAACTTTATACATACACCAATCAGCCATAACATGAAAAGTTTAAAACATTAAAAATGGTTCAGGAATGGTTTGAGAAACATGACAAAGAGTTCAAGGTGTTAGCCTCCAAGTTCCCCAGATCTCAATCTCTAGTCGAGAATCTGTGGGACGTGCTGAACAAACAAGTCCGATCCATGGAGACCCCACCTCGCAACTTACAAGTCTTAAAGGATCTACTGCTAATGTCTTGGTGCCCGATACCACTGGGTGAAGAGGTGAGGCATTGGACAGGATGCATACCAGGCATTAAAAGATGGTCGATGGTCTTGGTGCATGTTTTGGTAATGTAATTCAATAGCATCTTTTATTTACATGCTTGGGTGCTGTGTGCGTGTGGTGGTCAGGAGTTCACTGTGGTTCACATCTGCACTCCATCAAATTAGAAACATGAATGCATTTTGCCTCAGTGGCCTTTAACTTTCCCTCATGCATCTCACGTCATATTTGTTCCCTGATCTTTACGGCTTCCTCTGTCATGACATAATACCAAGAAAGCCAAACTCTTGTTTAGTGACTCAAGCATCACATGTTAATTGCAAGCTTTAGTGGGTTTGGGTGAGCAGGAAAATTTACCAAACTGCACTGTTATTATTCATTGGCAAGCAGATTGTTTACATTGTATGGGCAGGTACTGCAGGACTCATTAATGCCTCAGGCATTGAGTTTTATCCAGGTTCCCCTTCCTGTTTGCCAAGTGAAAGAGAACGTGACACATGTGGCCAAATGTGGTCATGGTGGGAGTGACTCAGTGAACTCTGCTAATCTAGTGCGCTTGGATTCAGCCCAGTAGACAGAGACTTAATTTATGTTGTTTGTGCACAGGCAAACATTGCCTGCATTTTTGAGGAGATGCAGGTTCTGTGTTGATTTCGTACAACTTGCACTGTTTCGAGTGTTTCATCGCTCATCCACAACTTCCATGAGGAAACACAGGACGAAGGCGGTGGAAATACTTCAGAAATCTTGAAACAGGAATATATACCGCGCTTAATAATTTCAGAAATGGCATGCACTAGATATTCACAAGTTCATAACTTTTCTGAAAGAGAAAAATAAAATACGCGGACAGAAAGGATTTGCCAGCAATGATTTGAGAGCATTTGTCTCACAACATCAGTTATGAAAGACTACTTTGACCAGTTCCCATGATTGTGTTTAGTAGCAGTCCAAGTCCTGAAATGTTATATGTACTGTACATTATGTCACAGTGTTTTAGCTTTCTTCATTGGACTGTGCCGTTTTAAGAATGCTGTATACATGTTAGTGAGGCCACGAAGAGCTGTGGATCAGAATGTCTTCTGCTTTCTCTCAAGGAGATCTGCAGCTGCTTCCAGGAATTAATCATATTGCATTCAGCCTTATAAGCCATTACTTCATAAAGGCCTGTGCAAATCCTCACAGCAAATCCTTGCTAGGCATCAAATGTTTACCTCTCACAGAACACAGGAGATATGAGATTAATTTGGCACTGCTACAATGAAGAACTCAAATGTTATTTGATGCTAAACATACCATATTTCCTTCCTCTGTGGAATTTGCACCTTGTTACATCTTTCATACCTTTCTTTCAGATGAGAAAAGATTTAAGATTTTAATACTAAGTGAACATCATAGATTTTAAATGCTTAGATCTGAAAAAGAAAACCATTATAATGTAATGAATGCCTGTTCAACTGCTGCAGGCCATGTATTTAGTCCTCATAGCCGTTACCCCTCTTTCCCCTCTTGACCTCGGTTGCAAGCCCTGGGATATAAACAACCATTGGTCATTTAGTCTTCTGTTGATAAATAATCCAATTACATGGTCAAAAGCTTTCCTCTGAGCCATCTCCACATTTTAGTGATGGTTTACTGTCCACCACTGAATAAATATATCATCCAGTGATGAAGCTTCCACTCAGGCAACTTCATTAATAATCAACCCCAAGACCCAATTGCTGTGCTTTATTATTAAACATAGCATTACCATAGAGGGATAAAAAAGTACATGGATGTGAACAAGCACAGCCATTCACATGCGTTGTTTAGATGTCTGGTTTTAGTATGTGTGTGAGACAGTCCAAATATAGAATCTATCAACTTGTCTAACAAATTCTACATTTTCTCAGCCATGTGTACTTTGTTCATTATGCCCACTTACAATAATACACTGTCTTTCTGTTTTCTTCTAAATGTAAGGTTACAGTTTTAGAAAGAAAATAAAAAAGTGACAAAAAAAAGAAAAACAGCTGATATTCTGTCTTTGATGCTGCAGCACAACTCATAAATAACTTTTTCTAAATTGTCCTGTCATTTACATAGTGGGATAGCAACAAATGAATATGTAACTAAATGAATAATAAATTGGCAGTATATCCAAAGAGAAATCAATCTCGGCTCTGTTTACGTGCTAACGGTGAGGACAACTGTCATTGCGATGTGAAAGGCATAGAGAGCTGATTGCACTCTGAGAGCATATATTCGCCCGGAGGGACAGAAAGACTTCCTGCTAATGAGATTGTGCGGAGGTGAAAGCAGTGTCATCGCTGGGTAATTCCACCTGAATGACTCAGTTTGTCACCCTCTAAAACTGGCTGCCAAACAGAATGCCACAGTCTTCCTGTCAACTCTTTTATTACAGTGTTCGGCTGAGGAACGAATAAAGGGAAAACCTGCAACCTTCCCATCCCTTCTAGGAAACGCCCGTGGTGGCGTCCTCACTAAAGCAATAAGGTGAAGAGAGGCAGATTCACCTATGTCCTTGGCTTCTGGTGTGCGTTGTTGACCTAGGTTGGACAGGATGTTCAGAGGCCTGTTTGTTTTTCCTGGTCTTCCTGGATGTGCACGGCCACTTTCTCTGTGCCGGGGGGCTTGCTGAGTGGCTTTCCAGCACTCTCCAGAATGTAAACAGACCATGGAGTCATGCAAGTGTCCTGAGCATCCATGTACTGCTTTGCCTGTTTATAATTCAGTTCAATTTAATTCAATTTTATTTGTATAGCGCTTTTAACAATGGACATTGTCTCAAAGCAGCTTTACAGAAACATATAAACACAGGATACAGATATTAAATGTGTGAATTTATCCCTAATGAGCAAGCCGGTGGCGACGGTGGCAAGGAAAAACTCCCTAAGATGATATGAGGAGGAAACCTTGAAAGGTTCCAGACTCAAAAGGCAACCCGTCCTCATCTCGGTAACAACGGATAGTGTGAAAGTAAGAGAAAGAGTAAAAGAAAGCTTTTCCCCTTGCTGCAGCCTTCACTATTCAAGGCACCAACAAATAGCCTGCACCTTTTGATCGAAGTAGGCGTGGTGGATCATAAAAGACCAAAAGTTCGCTCAGGTACTGTGGTGCGAGACCTTTCACTGCTTTATAGGTCAATAGTAGTATTTTATAATCAATGCAAAATTTTACTGGGAGCCAATGCAGTGTGGATAAGATGGGGTGATATGGTCATACTTTCTGGTTCTAGTAAGGACTCTTGCAGCTGCATTCTGGACTAACTGGAGTTTGTTTATGCTCCTACTGGAACATCCAGACACTAAGGCATTACAATAATCCAGCCTACAGGTGACGAAAGCATGAACAAATTTTTCTGCATCATGTAGTAACATTATATTTCTTATCTTAGCAATATTTCTGAGATGAAAGAAGTCGATCCTAGTAATATTATCTACATGAGCGTCAAATGAAAGACTGGGGTCAATAATCACATCAAGGTCTTTTAGTGCTGAACATGATGAAAAAGAAAGTCCATCCAGAGTTACTATGTAATCAGTAAGCTTACTTCTAGCTACACGTGGTCCTAGTACAAGTACTTCTGTCTTGTCAGAATTAAGTAGAATTAAGTTAATAAGCATGCAATGTCTAATGTCCTTACACATTCCTTAACTTTACTAAGCTGTTGCCTGTTGTCTGGCTTTGCTGAAACATACAACTGTGTATCATTAGCATAACAGTGGAAGCTAATTCCATGTTTATGAATAATTTGACCCAGAGGTATCATATATAAAGTAAACAGTAGTGGGCCTAAAACAGAACCTTGTGGAACACCAAAATTTACCTCGGTGTGCATGGAGAAGTCGCCATTTATATCTATGAACTGATAGTGATTGGTCAATAGCCAGGAGAGGGCCATTTCCTTAATGCCAACAACATTTTCTAGTCTATCAAGGAGAATAGTATGATCAATGGTATCAAAAGTGCACTAAGGTCAAGTAACACAAGCAAGGAGACACAACCTTGATCAGAGGCCAGTAGTAGTAAGAAGGAATGAGCATGTTCAATTTGCTAAAGCAAATCTGGTCCAAGCAGAACCAGCATACAGATGACTCAAGAGCACAGTGCTGTCATGTTTTCAAATAGCTTATCCTTTTGTAAAGGTATATTAAGTATGCTAAGTACATTCTGAGCATGGCTTGGCCAGCATTAGGTAAATAAATCATATTTTTGTAATAATGGGTGGTAGTTAGGAGAGAAAGAGAATGCCATGTGCCAATAAAGCTTTTAATAAAACATTTTTTTTGTATAACACATTGCAAGTGAAACAGGAAAAAAAAACTTTGAATCAGTGACAAAAAACTTCAGCTAAGTGGTTTGCTCCACCCTGTTCTGCCTTCTAAGCCTACAAAAACATTTATATGTTTCCCACAAAAAATGCTTTATATAATCCAGAACATTCCATAGAACTTTGCAAAAACTTACCATTTGCATCACTGGCCCTTGTATTATGTATAATGTTTACAGTTAATGTCTAATTTGATCATCCATTAACCACTTTATTCTGTCTTGGAACAGTGCAACATTGGAATACACCCTGGATGGGGTGCCAGTCCATCATTCACAGTGGTAATTTAGAGTAGCAATTCCATCTACCAGCACATTTTTGGGAGCTGGGAGGAAACTGGAAAACCTGGATGGAAACCACAACGGGAGAACCTGAAAAGTTCTCCACTACCACCTCCTTATTGTCTGATTTTGTTACCAAATTTTTCAAGTACTTCTCAGCAAGGATATCCTCTGTACACTGGTCATCTGAAGGATGTTTAAGTCTTCTTAATGATTTATAAAGATTTGATGGACTTTTGGGAACATGGGGTCATGCTGTGCTAATTTTTGCACTGCTAAACTGCTAGTGCTGTAGCACAGTATAAAGGTTTCCTATATCAGCTGAATTGGCTATAGTAGTAAGCTGACAAAAAAATGTAAGTAAATTGTTTTAATAAATGCGATACTTTCTTTTTTTGAATTGTTCAAAGACACAAGCACAAACATTTCTACTATATACACTGGGTGTCAATAATAAAGAGAATCATTTGTAATAAATTGTTTGTGTGAGCTTAAAAAAAGCTCAAATTTGCAAGAAAAACATGCATACAACATCGTAATGTTTGACCGAACCAAACAGTTTATGTGTTCAACCAGCAGCTTGTTTAAATTTCCTAGATACCACCTGTCTGAATTACCAAACATACTCATACTCATTTACAGCTGGCTATAAACACACTGTAAAGGCTCCTCCACATGCAAAGTCATGTTTATCAATCGTGTAAAACACTGTGAGGTGCTGAGGCACCTCACAGTATTTACAGGAAGTTTAATTGTCAGAGCGTGATATTAAAACATGCACCAAAAGTAAATTCCATATTAATATAAGAGACCGTGGGCATACTTTCATTGAATTCTACACACTGTTAAATGGATTGAACATAGAAAACACCACATATTTCAGAAGTAGATTGTTATGGTGTGCTGCTATTAATATAGATTGCTTTTGTCAGCTATAGATGGCCATAAAAAAAAATAAAAATAAAATAAATAAATTATTAATCCAGAAATTAATGGATGAAAACACTGAATTATGCAAATATTGTTCCATTTGGATTTATTTGATTTTTTTCATTGCTATATTCATGTTTCCTTATTTATTTATTTGTTTGTTTGTTTATTTATTTTTTTTAATGTAAGTTATTCGACAATAAGAGGAAATTATTATGTTTTTGTTTTTTTTACTCTCAGATGCAGCAATCAAGACCAGATCATGATTTTAAAATATATATTTGAAATATTACTGCTTGCTGTTGGATGAAGATGATTTTAGCTTTTTTAATCAATTAATTAATTATTTTTAGATTTAGATTTAGATTTAGAACCTTGCCGGTCTAAAGAAAACACTGACCCAATTGTCCCAGTCAGATCAAGCACCTGTGCTAATTAAGTCGTCCTCACACAGGCAGTCACTTTCCCAAACTGGGATATAATGCAATCCTCAATCCTGTGACTAAGCAATGAGCATAGCGGTCCAAACGGCACTCTGATGGGTTTACACAACTACACAGCTTGTGAAATTTTTATTTGGATACTCTTAAACCCAGACATGCATATTGATTTGAGTAAAGTATTGTAAATGAAAGGATAAAGAGATGAAATCTACAGTTACATAGCAGTAACTAGACACATTGATCATGTTCCAATAAAATAATGTTCTGAAGATTCACGACTGCGAATGTCGATGATAAACATTTCTTCAGATGCAGGTCGCTTGACACATCTTTGCGACTTCACTTTCACTAAAGCAGCACTTGTCGGTTGCATTCCATACAATTTCTATAAGTTGGAACGTGACACTTACCGGACAAATGCGTTACAGCCTTTGATCATGTGACTTTGGCTTCTGTGCAGATTTATACAGTTGTATTCTGTCTGTTCTGCTTTGTGTATCCGTTACACATCTTGACCCCAGAGACAGAGAGCATGGGAAATTTCTTAGGTCTCTTGAAGACAGGCAAAGACACTGTAAGTGTCCTGCTATTTTAGTTTATATTTCTAGTATGTGTTTAAATCAAATGAGAGGATGTTGATCCAGTGTACAATTTACAAAGTTTAGGAAACCAGACATTTTCTTTCCCAAAGACAGTGATGAACTCTGCAAACATGTATTAAATTGCTTGATATTTTTTTCTCTTTTCTAATAGCTTTCTGTCTTTATTATGATAAATGTACACTGCTTAACAGCTATATGTACAGTAGATGTGTGCACACACCTGACTGTATTATACAGACACAAAAATAGGTGCGCAGTCATAGTTTCTTTCTTTCATGCTTCTACATGCTTGTCTCACAATGTAATAAGAAATAGTAAATGATGTAGGACTAATCCCCTCACTGCTGCAGCTTAAATATCCTAGGGTTTGATCAGAGGATGGAAAGACCTGATTACAGGTGATTAGTTAGAAATTAAATATATTTATTATTATACCGCATTATAAAAGGTGCTCTATTGGATTCAGATCTGGTGACTGGGGAGGCCACTGAAGTACACTGGACACATTATCATGTTCAGGGAACCGTCTGAGATGACTTATGCTTTGTGACATGATGCATTATCATCAAACATCAGAATTGGATCAAATTATGATCACAGTAAGTGCCAGACTGACTGGTTTCAGTATTTCAAAAACTCCTAAGATTTTAACCCACAACAGTATCTCGATTTTACACAGAATAGGGAGAAAAACAAGCCAAAAAAAATAAAAATAAAAATCCAGTTTAGATGGAAATGCCTTGCTGATGAGAGAGGTCAGAGGAAAATGACCAGAATAGTTTGAGCTGACAGAAAGGCTATGGTACCTCAAATAACCACTCGACATATCAACCATGTTGAGCAGAAAAGCATCTTAGAACACATAACACATCGAACCTTGAGGCAGAAGGGCTGCAATAGGAAAAGACCCACATCGGGTTCCACTCATGCAAGACAAGAACAGGAATCTGAGGCTACAGTAGGAACAGGCTCACCCACACTCGACAGTTGAAGAATGGAAAAAAATCCAGGCAATGTTTTACCAAATGATATAATAAATTTGCTTATGCAAATATTGGCATGAAAGTTTTACATGAATTTGTTTGGCAGATTCCTTTATTCAGTGTCAGGCTACAAAAAACGTATACAGTTGAGACAAAAATACCAGTATGAATCATATTATTCAAAAGCTGAAATGATAAGCATGTTTGTGTTTTGTGTTTCTCTGGTAAGTCTTTGACTATAAACTTAATGGCTCATTATATTAGCTTCATGTACCACATTAGATTAAGCCTTAATGAAAATTTAAATCATAAAGAGTGGGTACGTACTGCATGCTGAAGGTCAGGCTGGTTAAATGTTGATATGATGATGTTGGTGCTGCTCTCAGTATTAAGATCAGATTAACTCGCCATGAGCAGAAAAACACCTGTAACCAAGTTAAAAGGTTTCTAATGACAAATACGTACAGTCACATTAGCTAATCGCTTTTCCATTTCATCCATTACTACGGTGCCTCATGTCTAAGCAAATTGAGTTTCCTCATTTTCATTTACATAATTAGCAAAAAAAAAATGCAAGGTGGTAATGCACTATCTAGCAAATTAGCCATAATGATTATGTCTTTTTTTTTTTGTTTATGAATGTATTTTGCTCCGGCTGTTCTGATGCTGAAATGAGTGGTGTGGGTATTTGCCTTATCAGGGAAATGGCCAGCATTGACACTAATGCAATCATACTAATGTGACCCTGAATGGAGCACAGTGTACATTTACAGAGAGTTCACATCCATTTACCAAGTAATGTTACCTGCTTTAATCTGTACATGGAGATGGAACCAATGACATAAAATGTAACTGAACACAATCATTCTGGATGTATATCTCATATATAAGACGGTGATTATATTTGCCATACTGTATTTAAACTATCCTAATATACAGTACTGTGCAAAAGTATTAGCCACCCAGTATTTTTTAGTACAAACTTCGTTACTTTAGTACAAACTTTGACTTCTACATTATCGAGTCAGTACGAGAAACATTTTAGATTTCCAAACATTCGTTTTCCAGCACAAAATTAAACGTTACATTTAATAGTTTTTAAATGTTTAATTTTATTACATGTTTGTATGTCAGTAAAGAAAGCAGAATATTACGTAAGAGACACTTTTCAGACAAAAAAACATAATGAAGGCTGCTGGGTTTTGCTGCAAAAATAAGAAGCAAGTGCAAAAACCAAAGTCGCCGCAAGAACTGTGGCTGGTTCTGCAAGATTCTCAATAAAACTTACAGCTCATCTCTTTATAAAACTGCTCTAATTGTGCTTGAGACTACTACTCTTGTTTTTTTTTAAAGCAAATGGTCGACACACCAAATATCGACTTTGTTTCATTTATTTCTGTTTACTGCGCTTTATAGTATTTTTTTTTTTTAAGGTAAAAACATTTAATGTCATGATGTTTGAGGGCATCGTTGCTGTAATGCATTTCTTTGCATGTGCCTAAGACTTTTGCACAGTATTGTATATAATAAAGGAGAAATACTGAAAAGAAACAACACATTTGTATGTGAATATCACTTTTTGTAGCTGCCTAGAGTTCTACAGTGTGCTTGAAGAAGCAAATTCTCTATGAACAACAGTCTAAGAATGTTAAGCAGCTGGATGAGTGCTTGGTAAGATTACATTATGCACTATCCACTCTGACGCTACTTTTTAGATGACTTGATCACTCAGGATAAAGTGCAGGCTGTCTTGTCTGTGCTGCTATCTATGATTCAGAGGTATGGCACTCATAACATCTGAGGGTCATATTAAAATCAGAAACCCCTCCAGAAACTTGATTTAGATGCAACATGTGATAAGGTTTGCTCTTTTATTTTATTTTTTATTTGACTTGAATGCTGCCTACACAACGAGCTATAGTTGTAGGTTGACCTCTTTGCTTATCTTGAGTGGTTGGGGAGGGCCAGGAGGAGAGTAGCCAGCGAGCAAGCAAGACACATTCTCAGTTGAGGACGGGGTGCCGGAAAAGAGTGTGGATTAGAGGAAGCTCTGAAGACCTTACCTTTCTTCTAGACGATACTTCTAATCATCAAGGCTACTTTTACTCCTCAAAGCTACTTGGATCAAGTGCTTATAGACTGGCATACATCAAACAGGAAGTTTTCTCAGGAGTGACATTACTGGAGGCGATCAGGGATGTAGTGAGAAGTCGTGATGCACTGTATGCCTTGCAAGAAGGTGAGCAGTGAGCCATGGATACACGGATCTTCCCCCAGCCAGCCACGAGTCTAACAAGCATGGGTGCTATAAAACTCCTCACTCTCCTTCTGCTGCTCCCATACACACGGGTAAGTGTGAAAGCCCTTGCACACTCATTGCTGTTGCAGAACTGTTGCTAAAGGTTACAGCATGTTTCTCTAAAACCTTTCGTTTGATAAGAAATATCATTCCGAGTGGTTCATTTTCACTTATCTTTGCTGCAAATATTAAAATACAAAAATAAGTTAAAAAAAACCAAACAGCTTTGCATGTTTGATTTATTCAATTCCTTCATACATTCGAGTGCCCAAATTAAAGAAGATTCGTTTAACCCGAATAAAATAATCCTTTTACAAAATTACAGTTTAGTCGGAAGCAAGGTGGAGGAAAAAAAATGTAATAGTAAACCGATTCTATCCAGGCGCTACCTTAGACATGACGTTTTGGAGATAAATCTCAGGTCTTCTGTTCAGTTGTCTAATTTAAAACTTTCCACTGATGCAGTGTGGAAATTTGGGGTAAATATTTGGTAAAGGGCTACAGTGTGAACAAGTGGTTGCTAGGTTGTGAGCAGGCAGCAAATATTAGGTCCAACTAACAAACGCGTAGGCACGTATATCTCACCGCAAACATTAGAGGTGTGCCTATGATCTAAATTGTACAAATTGTATTCTTAATATGTTAGATATTTGTGACAGCTGAACTGTTACCTATTTAACATATTCAGAGAGAATTTACATTGAATAATATTGCTTTTAGATTTTGTTTGAAGAACAATTTTTATGACCAGAATTCAAGGAAAAATTGAAGTGTTCACCCACCATGAGCCACAAGAACAGCTTCAATGCACATTTGCACAGAAGTCTCTGGAATGGTCCTAGAGGAATAAACACCACTCTTCCAAAATATATTCATTCAGCTGGTGTTTTGATGATGGTGGTGAAGAGCACATCAGTCCAAATTCTCATTTAGGTGTTCATCTGAGTTGAGATCAGGTGACTGTGAAAGCCATAGCATATGATACATTTAATTTTCATACTTAGCAAAGCATTCAGTGAAGCCCTGTTAATGATGACATTGACATCCTGGACATGACTTCTCTCTAAGTCTGTGCCATCTTCTCTCGAAGGGAACAAATAGCGCAAATCATGACAGCAAAATAAATGCCCCAACATTTCAGCACCATATTTTCCTTTAATCTGTCACCCAACTGCATCTAATGTAATCCAAAATGCTCTACTTTAATTTTAGTTATTAATATTATGATATTTATACTAATTTGAGAGGTTGACAAAAATGAATGCAACAATTGTGATGATATCATATGATATGATATTAAGTCTTTTATGGAAAATTTATTTAAACACTGCCATCTTGTGTGTGTGGGTTGATAAATGTAACAAAATAGTTAGAAGACAGGATAAAGTGTATAAAGCGTTAACTTGATATGGTGTGTATAGAATTTGTGAAGTAATTGAATCCTATTTTTTTTTAAACTCCATTCAAGGTCACTGGCACCATCTTTGAAGATTTGTTGTCTAAACATGCTGAATATAAAGAAAACTGTACCAGAACCCTGGAAACCACCCTAGACAATATGACTGGTGCGTACAACAAATAGAAAAACCAAAGTCATACATTTATTTAAGTGTGTGTGTATTTGTATGTATGTGCGTGTGTATATATATATATATATATATATATATATATATATATATATATATATATATATATATATATATATATATATATATTCCCTTCGAGTCCTTCAGTGCATAGTGTCTGAATACAGTTATACTTTGTTCATGAATTGTTCTCAACCCCACAGCGACTGGTGTTTAATACACCAGAGACACTTCTGTTGATACACTCATACCCATGCCACACACACTTCCATGCCACTACTACAGTATATCAGTGTCACAGGTGTGCTGAGAATGATTAATATTTGGTTTGTTATCCTGTGGTGGTCACTATTCATTGAGGTGTAAGGTTCCTAGCTTTGGTTTATATGAATGTCAAGCAGAGCAGATGGTACTATAATTCTGAAAAAAAAATGTAAACCATAGCATGGCATAATGATGACAATGATAATAATAATGATGTAACACTGTTTTCCTTTGTGTTGTAAAGAAATGTTTTCATTTCAGAAGTGTAAAAACTTTTTCTTCAGTCAGAGAAACTGTTAACTGTTGTGTATATATTATTCCTATTTTTAAACAAAACTTTGATAGTTTAAAAGTGTTACTGTATCATGTTGCTTTAGCAGTAAAAAAAAATAATAAAAAAATCAAAAAGATATTTTTATCTTATTTTGATTCCAAAGCTGATTAACAAGTAAGACTGAAAACCTTTGCCTAATTTTTCTTAGTTAAATTAAGCCCTTAAAACAGAACCAGATACTGTATATCTGTGTATATCACAGTTAATGGAATAGGTTTTCATTTCTCATTTCTTTTATATAAATTACTGTTAATATAGCTGATTTTAACTTTGACGGCATGGTGGTGCAGTGGGTAGCTATGCCACCTCACAGCTCCAGAGTCCCTATTTCAGTCCTCAGCTCAGGTTACTGTCTGTGTGGAGTTTTGCATGTTCTCCCAGCATCTGTGTCTCAGTGGGTTCACTCAGGGTCCCCCAGTTTCCTACCATTTCCCAAAAACATGCTGGTAGGTGAATTGGTGACTCTAAATTGCCCGTGGTGTGACTGAATGTGTGATTCAGTCTGTGCATTGCATGGCAACACACAACAATTCAGCTGTGGCTTCTTTGGGAACTATTTTCGTTGAAAATAAACAAAATATTCAGCTATATTCTGTCTGAAATGTTAGTTACTCGATAGTAACTTCTTGTTTATAGAACTGTTATATCGCACTCGCAATCATGCTGTTATAATATCAGCATGGTTGTGATTATCTGCATACCTGCATGATATATACAGCCGAATCACGGCCATACTGATATTCAGTATAACTGCACTCTTGCTTGTTTGATATTGCTTAACTGTACATATTTAGTCACTGTACATTGTAGACACTGTATACATCCAGCGTAAACAGGTTAATTATTTTGTACATTTATATGTACTGTAAAGGATATGGTAATTAAAGCAGTGAATTGCGTTTTCAGTAAATTGCAACGAATTTCAGAAAACGCAGTGCATTATGGGATAACGAATGAGAGTGAGAATTGTAAAGATTCTCTGTCTCGACATCTGAAAATCAGGTTTTGTGCCCTTTGTTTGTAAATATTATATATTTATTATATTGTAAACAATCATACTATATATATATATATATATATATATATATATATATATATATATATATATATATATATTCATTTATCCTCCATTATTTTTAAAGGAATATACTGCAACGGGACATTAGACCGTTTTGCCTGTTGGCCACATTCATCTCCTGGGAATGTATCAGTGCCCTGCCCTCCATATTTACCATGGATTAAGGAAGGTACACTGTCTTGTTTGCTCTCCTGTAAATGTAAGATATATTTTTTCAAATAAACAAAAACAGATCAGAGTATTTGGTTAATTTCTGCTACAGTGGTTTGTGTACATGCCTTTTTTTTACCCTGTGCCTGTGGGATGCTGCTGTTTCTATGAATGGAATCATGACTATTCTCTAAAAAAACTTCATATGTCAAAGCCACTGATATGACAAAGCAATAAACTTATGCCAATAAAGGAAGATACTGTGAACAAGAACCATATGTTACTTTCTAAGACTGGGATTTATTCTGCTTCATGTTTTATGCGCAATGTTTCTGTTTTATTCAGGTTTTTCAGGAAATGTGTATAAAATATGTACAGCCAATGGAACCTGGAAAACAGAAGAGAATTCCAGCATTATCTGGCGGGATCACTCTGAATGTGAAGATCCAGGCTTTTTCAAAAATGAGGTAAAATTTCCTTCAGTTCAGACTAAGCATTCTATCATACATCAGTTAACAATGTGGTTTACTTTACATGTTGTCTAACACAGGAAGACATGAAATTTCAACATTCAGTCTTGAGGATCCTCTCCATAGTTGGCTACATGCTGTCCTTGTTCAGTCTGATTCTAGCTGTGATTATTATGGGCCTGTTGAGGTAAGTGAAGTTCAGTAAAGTGCAGTTCTTGGTCCTTCTCTGTTCATTCTTATGTTATAAATTGATACACATAAACACACTAATAAACACATGTAAATGATATTGGCAAAAGTATGGGGACACCTGACCATCACACTCATATGTGCTTGTTGAACATCCCATTCTAAAACCATCGGCATTAATATGGAGTTGGCCAACGCTTTGATGCCATAACAGCCTCCAATCTTCTGGGAAGGCTTTCCACAACATTTTGGAGTGTGGCTGTGGGAATTTGCCCATTCGCCCATAGGCGCGAAGTCAGCGTTCTAAATCATCCCAAAGGTGTTCGGTGGGCTTGAGGTCAGGACTCATGCACGACCGTTCAAGTTCTTCCACTCTAAACTTCACAAGCCATATCTTTATCGATAGTGCTTTGTGCCCAGGGGCATTGTCATGCTGGAACACGTTTGGTCTCCTTAGTGCCAGTTAATGGAAGTCTTAATGCTACAGCATACACAGACATTCTAGACAACTGTGTGCTTCTAACCTTTTGGCTACAGTGTGGAGATGACCCACATATGAGTGTGATGGTCAGGAGTCCACATAATTTTGCCATATAGTGTATCATTGCTATCCATCACTTATAGTGGCCATTTAATCTGCTGTTTTATGTCATATGAATTTTGACGTTAGTTTTTGTTGTTATTTACAAGTGTCTTTCTCTGGCATAGCTTTATTCTCCTCAACAATTGATCAAGCATTGTTGTTTTTGTTTTGTCCTATCATTTATACATATGGAGTCTGGCTCCAGTAATCCGATTGTCTTATTATATTGATTACTGTCAAAGCTTGCTAATTATATCGATCCTAAACAAACCATGCAATGGATAAATCTCTATTTCTAATTTCCAGGAAGCTTCACTGTACTAGGAACTACATCCACATGAACCTCTTTGTGTCATTCATGCTTAGAGCTATGGCAGTCATAACCAAAGAAGTCGTGTTTCACGTCACGTACTCCAACAAGCCATATGATGAAGCTGGATGGAACAGCTTCAAGGAATCTACTGTACTGCATCATTATTCATTTCTCAATGAACCATATACTGTATAACTGTATTGCTGTTATGTTGTTTTGTGAATTAGCTTACATGTCCAGATAATGTAGTGCACATAACGTAATTGTTTATAAAATCCAAGCATGAGTTAATTTCATACTATTAATTATATTATTAAAATGTCAACCTCACAGAAAGCCCTGCTATGCAAAGCCTCCAAGGTGTCAATGCAGTATTTTGTGGCCTGTAATTACTTCTGGCTCTTGTTGGAGGCGATCTTCCTTCACACTCTACTCTTTACTTCTGTGTTGACCAAGCGGAGGCTGCTGAAGAGATACATGCTGGTAGGATGGGGTAGGCCATCCTATAACACATAAACAGTCAATCATACAGCTGTCTTAAGAAAAGGATTAGCATGAGTTGCACTGACAGGTAGCTGTCATCTGATATGGCACCAAAGATAGAGTGGAAAAGTAATTACTAAATTGCAGAGGTAAAAAAAAAAGTATCCATATTATTGTAGGTGCAATTACTCATCAGTAGTTAATACAAAGTTAAAAATGTTAAAGTTGAAAAGTAAAAAAGTAAATTAAATTAATGTGTGAATGGACAGTGCTGTGAAACAGTATTTGCCCCCATCCTAGATAAATCTAATTAATCTAAGATAAAACAAAGGCAACCCAAGTAAGCACAAAATACAGTTTTTAAATGATAATATTATTCATTGAAGAAAAAAATGTATCCAATACCTACTGGTTATAAGTTACTAATAAGCAGTAGTTACTAATTCCCCAAATCTATGAAACTGCATTCATAATGGGGTTCAGCTGGACTAGACACAACCAGGCCTGATTACTGCAAACCCTGTTCAATCAAATGAACACTAAAATAGAACTTTTTCCACAGCATAAATTTGGTTAAAAGGTCTTACATAGTAACTCATTTAGTTACTGTGTGTGTTAAGTTTAAAGAAATTCTTGAAATGTTGAGGAAGAAGGTGATTGAAATACATAATTCTGCCATCATGGGTGATAGATGTTGGATAACTTTTTTTAATTCAATAAAATGAATAAATAAATAAAAACTGTATTACGTGTTTACTCAGGTTGCCTTTGTTTTAGGTTGTATGTCATTTGAAGATCTAAAATTATTCAGTCTGAGATATACACAAAAACAGAAGCAATCAGGATGGCGGCAAATACTTTTTCGCAGCACTCTAAAAGATTCACAGAAGAAAAGGATTTTAGTCACTGAACATAAATAAAGGCACCAAGGAATGTGGGGAAAATCCTAACTCAGACTAAGTAACAACAGCTCAAATAGTATTTTATTAACTCTTATGATGCAAAGTAGATGAATGCTAATAGCTAGCTGTCACAATACAATCTGTCTTGATAAATACAAAGTATACACAGCAGTAGATAGATTACAGGGATGGGTGTTAGGTCTGTCACATCTGTTAAAGTTTTAATTTGTAAGGAATTTAGATCAAATGCAATCTGCTGCTAAAAAAAATCACCTTATGACTACAAATATACAGTATGATTAAGAAATGTAGTGACTAGAACGTATACATTTTTCTTTGAAATGTAGTAAAAGGTAACTGTAGTCTGTTACACCAAACTGTGCTAAATCACAGTGGGGTTTTTTTCATCACAGTTTATTGTATTTTTATGGAATTCTAAATTTTATATTAATTAAAGATGCTCTTGTTTTCATTTAGGGACTCCATTTCTGTTTGTGATACCTTGGACAGTGGTTAAAGCTCTGTATGAAAATCAAGGGTAAGGCATGATAAATTGACATTAAATGAAATTAAACATGTTCTAAATTCAGCTTTATTTTTTTTTTTTAGAGTTTTTTTTAGGATGTATTTTCCATCTATCATACATGTGTTAAAATATTGGCTGCTCGTGTTTTGTTTTTCCCAAAGCTGCTGGGTCATCACTAACAGATGGATCTGGTGGATTATCAGAGCTCCGATTACACTGTCAATTTTTGTAAGTATTATACTCCATACTTTTAATAGAGTCAGTTATAGATCAAGGATTATTGTTTCAGCACAGTCTGATTTCCTTACTCGAACACATCAGTTAAACCTAGCCATTAACTGGTGAGTTAGATTAGGTATTGAGAAGGAAAATCACTAAATCCTGCTATACTTTTGCTCAGTATCATCATGTCTGTGTTAGGTACTCGATAACTTTGCCACAGAACATCATGTGTTTAGTGCTAGCCATAATCTATCAGGAGATTGACCATCTAAACGTAAAATATAGAGCTATTCAAAAATAATGATGCAAGCCATGGAGGCATGGTGGTTTAGAGGTTAGTACATTTGCCTCGCACCTCTGAGGTTGGGGGTTTGAATCCTGCCTTTGGCTTGTGTGCACAGAGTTTGCATGTTCTTCCCATGCTTCCGAGGATTCCTCCAGGTATTCCGGTTTCCTCCTCCAGTCCAAAAAATGTGTTGTAGACATGTTGCTGATTGCCATTTCCTAATTGGGAATTGTAGTGTCTGCGATGGGCTGGCCCCCCTGTCCAGGGTGTCCTCCGCTTTGTGCCCCGAGTTCCCTGAGATAGGCTCTATGACCCTGTGTAGGATCAGTGGTATGGAAAATTAATGGATGGATGATGCAATCCATTGTACTCAGAAATATAAACGTTTCACATAGATTTTCACACGTTCCGATCTAAACACATTGCAGTGCTTCTTTTTGGAAGAAGATTGATTCCCAGAGCAAAATCAAATTCATATGACTAGTCTCTGAATTTCATAATGCAAAGAGAAATGACATATAAGGTATGTCATTTAATTCTGTTGCAATGGTCTTATCGCATTAGTAACACTGGGCTGAAATCAACAGAATTAAATTATAAATCTAAACTTACAATTCTGACACCACAAAATCTACATATCAAGTAAAATCAAGTAAAATCAAGTTAAAAAATGATGCCAAAGGAAATATGTTGCCTGTGGACGTCACCAAACTGGTTGTTAGCCGAGTTCCCAGCTGGGAATTGAATGACTGTTCCATTGCAATTTTCCATCACGGAGGTTGCAGCGCATCATCATAGCACTGTTGAATTCTCAAATCTGCTTGGTCAGAAGGTTTTGATCAATTCTCTATAACAGCAGCTCTGATAGTATTCCTGCCCCATAATGTGCTCTTTCTAATCCATTAGCATTTATATAGTAACAACTTACACTGGACGTATTATGTTGGACGCACCACATAAATTGATTAATCTTTGCAACTGTTTATATGGTGAGGGGATGTTTATTTATCATCCCTGGATGGAGTCTCCAGTGTCATTGCTCTGTAACAGTTAGAGGTAAAGCTGTTCATTTAAATTTTCCATCACAGGAAATTCTTCAGGATGGAGGGTTTCTTGATAAAATGACATTTTTGGACTAATTAACTTCAAGAGAAAGTAAAAAGAGAGGCTGGTGAGGGAACAACTATTTATAGCTGTTATGATGTTGGCGATAATAGGAAATAACTTTTTTCACAGATGTTCTGAAACATTAAATGAGACGATAAACAGCTAAAAATACAACATATTCTTTAATAAATAAATAAATAAGTTAGTGTTAACAACTTAAAATCTGGATGTAACAGTAACTATGCTTCATGCTGTGCCACATGACACCAAATCAAACACATCATGCCATCATTGTTTATTTTCCTATAACAGCACACCTCAGACCTCCATTAGTGTTTTGAAGAATCAATGATTAATGGCTCTAATGGGTTATCTATCATGGGATGAGTACATTTAGCTAAGTTACATGTAGAGTTAAGGTCATAATTCTGGCCCTGAAATGTTCCTTTGTTTTTCAGGTTATTTTCGGTATATTCCTCAGGATCATACAACTCCTGCTCTCCAAATTAAAAGCTGATCAACTAAGGTTTACGGACTACAGATACAGGTTGGTATGTGTTTGCATAGTTTGGCATAACTCAACATATATTACACAGAGTTTCTGATTATTGTTTCCTTTTTCCCTTTTGCAGCTTAGCGAGAGCTACACTGGTGTTGATTCCATTGCTCGGGATCCACGAAATTCTGTTCTCGATACTCATAGATGAAACTATTGAGGGAAATCATCGCTATGTGCGGGATTTCTTTAATTTAACCCTGAGCTCTTTCCAGGTAGTAACCTGATGGTTGTCTTTGTCAGCTTGGCAAAAAATATCAGAGAAAGTCATCTTTAATTGGGCTAATAATTGAATTTCTTTCACTAGGGATTCTTAGTTGCTGTTCTGTACTGTTTTGCCAATGGAGAGGTAAGTTAGTGGAGCTCATTTTTAGAATATGTGCAGTTTTAGAATGTACACATCACTAAAACTTTTCTAAATGTTTTTTTTATGTAACTGATTTGTTCTGTATTTCGATACTTCATGGAGATATGCCATTGTTAATTTCACTTTGGAAGATAATATCTATGTCACATGAGAGACCTCTAGCAGCACAAGGGACATACAAAACCATTCCCATAACAAAACTCATAATCTGTGTCTTCCCAATACTATACACTGCTTCTAGTAGAGTTGATTGTGAGACTGTGAAAAAATTTATTTTTAAAAATAAATTTTTAAGTAATATTACAAAAATGTTTCTCTAAACAGTTCTTTTACATAAAGACTACCATGGTCTTATTATTACCTACAGTATATTGTCATGAATAAAAAATAGCAATGAGAATGAGTAGACCAGCTTATTGACATACATATCGTACATTCAATTTATTAAAAAAAAAAAAAGAGCCCAAAGCGGGCCTGGCAACCCTGTAGGAGTGTGTATAAGTGAAGAGATTTGTAGTGTATTGGAATGAAACTCAGCAAGTGTTTTATTTAGGGGAATACAATACTAGTCATAGTCCATAGTGAAGGTTGAAGAACAGAACCAGCATCAAACAATGAATGTTTATCATTTAAAAAAATTATTTTTAAAAAATGGGCAAGGGTTAAAACCTGGAAACACAGAACTTGAAAAACAAAGCTCGGACTTAATGACACAAATACATAATAAGACTTCATAATGAAACACAGAATCAGCGGGGTATAAATAGACAATTTTATTAAGGACAAACAGGTGAACACAATGGGTAACAGACCAATGACAGGACAGGGGTGGGGACCCAAACCAAAACAAAGGCACATAAAACAAACAAAAGAACATGGAGGATGAATGATCAGCACAAGCAGCCCTGATAGGGGGAGTTTGTGACAAGAGGGTAGAGTTGTCGCAATAAAACCCAATTTGAATGCATTTAATGTGATATTCTTTTAAAATATTAAGTATTATTGCTCCTGTTTACATTTATACAAATGCGCTCACTGTGTCTTTTGAACAAGTGTTGCATATAAAAAAAAAATCACTTGAGATAATTATGTATTAAAGCACAGCTTAAGATGGCAGAGGATATTACATCAAGAGAAAATGGCCAGGGGAAGTCAATGAGAGCCTGTAAAGACTGAAATAGAATGCAGCATTAAAGTGACACTGGCCATTAAGCAATGTTAAGTATTGTAATAGGTCATGTTACATGTTTCTATGAGTCTAGTTCTTGCTTTCCATGTCCTTTAACTGCCAATGGCACTATTATCTCTTGGACAACCACACATTTTTCTTATATCTCCAGGTCCGTGCTGAGCTGAAGAACAGGTGGCAATTGTTCGTCTCCAACCACTTGGAAGATCACAACTGCTTTGCACGCATGCATCCCAAATACTTATGGAAAAAGTCATGGGAAGGGACGGGACACCCCTCAGATCACAGTGACTCATACGAGGAGCGAAGCCATGCTCCTACACAGACCCAGCTCACTCAGGTGACCATCCAATCAGGGGCAGAGTTGTCCTGTGGACAGAATCCAGGTCTGGAGTTCTACACAAGGAAGAGTATGTCCAGCAGTGATGGGGACATGACTTTGGGCGAGACCATGGAGGAGATTCTGGAGGACAGTCAGTTTTAACCTCCTACTGCTTCTGACTCTTTCATAGACCAGAAGTGCTGGTGAATCTTTGTATAAACATTGTTGAGTAATACTCATAGGTTGTTGTTTTTTTATTTTTTTTATTATTATTTTTTAAACTGAGTATAGTCGTACACTCCTTCTAATTGCATTAGGTTTTTAGCAGCCGCAGACGTAGTCAACCCAGCATATTCACAGTGAAATAAAATTCTGAAATGTTGTAGGTGTCCTTAGCATAGCCATTTCATGGAACCTAAGTCTAAGCCTTCTGGTAAAAGCACTTAACTGAGAAAGCCATGTTGCATAATTGATTTCTTAAGGGATATGTATGTATCTACATAATTATTTTAGATGTAGATACAGCAAGTAACCTTAAACAACAAATCTTAAATTCTGTCTCCCTGATTTAAAGGATGTCATCTAAAGTGAATACAATGTGAACTGCCTACCTATCAAAATGCTACTTTTTAAATTCTGTTGTTCTGTTTATTGCATGTACAGAAGCACTTTATGTTCGGTTTTTCTTGTGATAAAATGAGTGGTCAATTAATTATGTTTTTTTTTTTTAAACAGTACAACATTATTGCACACAGATGGACATGAAACCAAATAAATCAGTTAAAAAGTCAGAAACCATAGCATATATATCATGTATAAATGGGTAGGACTTTTAATGTTTGTAACATGTACCACATTCACAGGTTAGGGAAAGGACAAGTCAGTGTCGGTTAGAATTATTGTCTAGATTTACTTTATATGTGTCACAAAAAGGCCAGTAATTATTCCAGTAATGACTAAAACACACATTGGTCATTGGTACATATTACATACTACCTTATAACATGGACATTGAATTTCTTTTCAATTAAACTTTTTTTTTTTTAATCATATTGAGACCACTGACATACATTTCTAATTGATTTTTTTAATTACAAATGTAATGCCAAACAGGTGAAACAGAGAATTTATGGACAAAACATTATTAAAATATTTCTAGGTGGAAACTGTGAATATAGCATGTCTTCAATGAATGGCTGCTTTTAACAGACTGCTTGTATATTGTGCATACCTGTATATTGTGGACAGACAGTAGCATACCTTATTTTAATGATTGAGCCACTTAATTGTTTTTTGTATAGTGCATAATTGATACAAATATCTGTATTCATCTATGATTTTCAGTCTTGTGTCTGTTCTTTTAAATGTTGTAATAAATGATTCAAAACGATATAATAAACATAACAATTCATACTTTGCAGTGTGGCAATCTATTTAATGAAAGAAAGGTAATGTGAAGTCATAAATAATGGACAGAAATACACAAAACAAAAAAATTATGAAAATTCCAAAATCCATCAATTAAAAACTGAAAATTTTAAAAACTGGCCAGACAACACTGCAAGCACTATTGCTTCTTTTGTTTCAGTCTGTTTTGAATCTTCTGAGGTTCATCAAACTGGATCAGTCTGAGGATGTTCTTATTGTCCATCACTCCCTGAATGAACTCTCCTTCTGTAATTTTATCTGCATAGAGAAAACAATAAGAACAGATACTAGAGATACATTTTTTTTTTTTTTTTTTTTTTTTTTTAATGAAATCATTGTACATTCACAACAGTTTTGTTTGCCTTGGTGACCAAATTAAACTCTTTCTTTGGGATTAAGGATTTGTGAACAAAACCATTATCCTACCCTTTTCTTTTTTCCCAAAAAAGTTCCAGATTTTTTCTGTTCTTTTTTCAGGTGTGTTTTCATCATGGGGGAGGTTTTTCTGGTCCTCTTTAGAGATCATGTTAAATATTGACTGAAAATGAAAGAAATAATGCTTAAACAAAAATGAATGATTGGTAAACTGAAGGCATTAAACTATTCAATAACTACAGCATTAAACCAAAACATTATGCATTTCTACAATAATTTTGCAAACCAGCCAAAAATTACCTTGACAATGTCATTCATCTCATTTTTTGTTATGCTGCCATTCTTATCCACATCGTACAAGGCGAAGGCCCACTCGAGCTTCTCAATAGTGTTCCCGGAGGAGGTGAGATGCAGTGCCACAATATACTCTTTAAAATCGAGTGTGCCATTACTGTCCAAGTCGAAACTTCGGAACACGTGCTGGGCGTAGGCCTTCGGGTTTGCATTGGGAAAGAACCTGGCGTAGATGCCCTCAAACTGCTCCCTGCTGATGCATCCGCTCGGGCACTCTTTCAGAAAGGCCTGATACCAGGCGTAAAGCTGCTCTTCTGTGTACGTAGTGTTGGACTTTAGGTCCTCTAGTAGGTCTTTAGAAAGAGCACTACTTTTATTGTTGCCCATCTTGAGAATGGTCTCTTTGCTCAGCTTCAGTAAATAGACTGACATAATCACAACCGCTATTTAAAGCTAGACTGTTTTGCTCTGGATTACAAGGGATCATGGTTTGGATCTTGATTTGATCCATTAGAGTGACAACTTTGGATTTCCTATGGCATTAGATGTGAGATGCAGACTTAGTGTGACACATGGCTTAGCTCACAGCAAGGAACCTCTTGGCCTTATTAATGCAAATTACTGTGTGTTAGATCTTAACCAATGTACGATAAGCAAATGACAGTACAACATGTTTCTTTATACCATATATCATTATTATTATTATTATATAATAAGAATTCTGAGACTATTCTATTCATGAAATAAATAATGGGGACATTACACAAAGTTCTGTAACATATGCAATGGACTGGTGTCCCATATAGGGTGAATTCTCACACCTTGAGCCCAGTGTTCCAGGGATGGGCTCTGATTCCACCGCGACTCTGACCAGGATAAACTGGTTATTGAAGATGAATGACTGAATAAAAGTTTCCTTAAACAAATATTCTTTTGTGTTAACCCATTCTTTCATCCCACACCAGATGTGTAAAAACATGGGTTCAACTGTCCTGCTGTGTATGTAGTGAAATGTAGTGAATTATAAACTCCTTTTCACACATGCACACATTTATATATTTTGAACCTTATTTTACAATGTTGCAGTATATAAAAAGGATGGCAGTTTACATCTAGAATTCAGGGACATCAACCAAAGAACTGCTCATGTCGTAACTTCTTCAAGATTTGACCTTTGTGAACTTATACCATAGGCGAACTTCCATAATGAAAAACCATAATGAGCTTTCTTTTACTTTCACACTAACTGTTGTTACCCAGATGAGGACGGGTTCCCTTCTGAGTCTGGTTCCTCTCAAAGTTTCTTCGTCATATCATATTAGGGAGATTTTCCTCGCCACCGTCACCACCGGCTTGCTCATTGGGGATGAATTCACATATTTAAAATATGTATCCTGTGTTTATACATTTCTGTAAAGCTGCTTTGAGACAATGTCCATTGTTAAAAGCGCTATACAAATAACATTGAATTGAAAGAAATATAGCTTTTTTTTCTAAAATTAAACAGGACCTAATGAGTGAACAGTCTATTTATTTCACATATAATTCTCATATAAAACTATAGAAAGGACTCATTTGCCACTCTTTATATACACAAGAAGGTATTGGGATACTAGTTTTGTTACTGCTGTGTGGAAATCCAGTGTTATCATCCTGGTTGTAAAGTTGCTACGGCTTTCTGAGGCGGTTTGTGCAGCAGCCAATGAAATCGCTGGAAAAACAGAGCTCGAGCTTCCCGGATGATGACGATACAGGCGCGCGGTCCAATGAAAACGCCGCTTTAGAAAGCACGAAATAAATCGTAGCCCCGCCCCACGTTGGTTAAACTGCGCTTTATTATAAGAGTTATTCCAGCTGTGTATAACCGTATCGCGAATTCACAGGTGTGTGTAGAAATGGAGAAAGAAGTGAAGTGTGTGAGCGGTGGAGCAGAGCGTTTCTGTTACCTTACACGAGTGCAGAGTTTCAGCGCGAGCCACCGACTGCACAGGTAAATCATTACCTCTGTAGACACTCTACTGTCTTTCCATTAAAAATACATGATTTTCACTTTAAATAAAAACAGTATTAAATCGATATAGCTGTCTTATGTTTGCACGTGTTGAATCGGTTAGAGTCGTATTTTTTTCGTATACAGTTGTTGAATAATTGTGTGATATGCTACAACATCATGGTACTGTTGACAAAACATGTTAAACATGTATAAAACCTCAACTGCTATCTACTGTTCTATACGGAAATAAAAAACCTGTTGCTCTACTCATGTGCATCATGGGAGCTGTAGTTCTAGACTTGTAAAGCAGTGTTGCCAACACTTTTTCAGGGGGAAAATGGCTAATGCATGCTCAGAAGTCGCTGGAAGTCGCCAGATGGCGTTATGGACTAATTTGCATTTATACCAAAGCGTGGTTGAATGCCCGAATCTGATTGGTCAGAAGGTGTGCATTATTTGCATATATATATATATATATATATATATATATATATATATATATAAATATATATATATATATATATATATATATATATATATATATATATATATATAGTAACATCTTACACACAGGGACTTGGTAGTAATGGGAAGTTCGGATCATTTTACTGACTCGGATGTTTGAATCTCGTTCAGCAAAATGAACGAATCATTTTCCGAGTCATTTCGTTCTTTTCAGCAGAATATAATTAAAATGTAAAGGTTAAATTCCCCCACACATCTAGTACTTACGTTGATCACAAGGCCAAATTATGAGAAACAGAAATGGTTAGTTCACATCTCGAGTCTTCGGGTTCGAGTCGTTTGTTCATCCCGTGACCGCCCCATAGGCTGAATGCAGTGGGGCTGTGACATGATGAACGAACGACTTGAACCCGAAGACTCGAGAGATGAACTAATCATTTCTGTTTCTGATACAGAACCTATGGGGCCGTTGCAGCGCATGTGCGGTCAAAAATAAACGAATCACTCTCTGAGACAACTCGTTGTTCCCGAGTCATATTCAAGATTCGTTCAAAATGAACGAATCGTTCATGAACGACACATCAGTATTGTACGGCCACCGCTCACGGTAGTCTTAGACTCATGATAAACAGCTTTTAAAAAACATGTTGTTTAACAAAGTAAAATTTATAATTGTTTGATGTGGTGACCTTTTGTTAGGAGACATTCATTTAACATTTATGGAAGGAGTATGAGTTGTAAATTCATTAACACTCACGGTGCTTTGTAAAGTCTATCAGCACAGGAAAGTCTTCAGGACAGAGGAGTTTATGTGCTCCGTTTTTTCCGTAAAATGACAAGCTGCATTTTTTGAGAGAGAGAGTGATCTGATGAAGCGAAAGAGAGAAATAAGAGTGAGGCTGGTGAGGGAATGACTGTTTACTACAGCTATAATATAAGTGAGAACAGGAACTAACTTGTTTCTCGGACGTCCCATGACATTAAATCTAACCATAAACCATTACAATGTGTGACGTAACGTATGTTCATTTAAGTTAAACATTTTAATCACTGGCAAATTGCTGTGGTGTATAAATGGAATATCACACTCCAGACCATGCTCTTATATGAAAATAATGTATTTCAGGGGGTAGGGACGCTTTGTACGTCATGCTGCGTCTCTCCTCCAGGCGTGCATTATTTTCGTATAACATCACAGTCTGTCGGGTGTATCCAAATAAAAACTAATAGATAACAAAAGAAGTCACCACAAACTAACTAGTAACATATTTTTTTTAAAAAACAAAGTCAAACCAACTTTTATTTACATATTTGCAGAAAACTTTAATCTGTATCAAGTATGCAGACAAAAAGACTTGGTGGTAGTGAGTAGTTGGGAATATACACATGAAGGACAAGGTTACAGATGGAATAATGCACTTTTAATGCTTGTAAATATAGCCATAAAAAGAATTTAAACAAGAAGAAGAACAAAGAAGTTAGTGGGTGGGACAAACAATGGTGATTAGTGATTGTTGTTGGGAATAAAGGTGTTTAGTGATTGTTTTTTGGGAACAATAGTGATCAGTGATTGGTTGTTGGGAACAGTGGAGATCAGTGATAGTTTTTTGGGAACAATAGTGATCAGTGATTGGTTGTTGGGAACAGTGGAGATCAGTGATAGTTTTTTGGGAACAATGGTGATCAGTGATTGGTTTCTGGGAACATAGGATCGTTTAAACACAACTCAGTCAGGTTTTATACCCTGGTGGTGAGTTTGAGCTTGTATAAACATCAACTATGATGTGCATTTGAGAGTCATATCGAGTGCAGCACAGTCACTAACGTATGCTCAAAAAAGCCACTAGATTTGTCACGAGGCTCTTTTTCTCAATACAGACACTAAAGTGGTCTAAAAACTCACAGAATCTAACGGCAAAGTCACTACATAGACAACATTGCTCTGAAGAATCTAGCTTTACTTTCTGGTTGCACTTAACATTTGTTTTTAATTATCTTTGCATTTAGCAAATCACTGAGTGATGAAGATAACAAGAGAATATTTGGAAAATGCAACAATCCCAATGGCCATGGGCACAACTACAAAGGTTAATCACTGATATTATTCTCATTCATACAGCAGCCTACATTTGAATCGAAAGCTTTGCCTCATTTCAACATTTCATGTATCTTTTTTTTTTTGTTTGTTTGTTTTGTTTTTTTCAGTTGAAGTTACAGTACAAGGAAAGGTAGGTAATATTGAAATTGTATGGAGATGTAGCAAAGTAGAAAAATCCTGAACATATTTGTTGAATTATGTTAATATACATTATTTATGTATATTGCTGAAGGCACATGTGTATGATGCATTGTGGAAGTAAATTGTTTCTAAAAAATACAAGTAATGCATATCTGTGATTTCTCTTTATGCAGATTGACCAAAACACAGGAATGGTGATGAACCTCACTGATCTTAAACAGTATATAGAGGTAGGAGCTTCCCATGTACTGCGTTCTATAAACACCTCACGTTCTGTTTGGTCTTTTCTTGATCTTTGTTTGGAGCTCAAAGACCAAATTGCATTTCATGTTTCACCTTGTTAACCAAATTAATCTACTAGACAGAAAATGATTGAAGACTTAACTCTTAACTTAACCACAATACAGATAAAAAAAAAAAAGGTACTGAAAGCCATAAAATATTATTTCTGCACCAATTAATGAATCATCAAATGTTTATGGCAATATCTGAACTGATGTACAATTAGATCCCAAACTGAACTATCAAGCTGGTACAACAGCCAGTACGTTTACATGGACAAAATTATTCCGATATTAACTCAATTAAGACGATAATCTGATTAAAAAACTAGCATGTAAACAGCGATTATCGATGACCTTAATCCGGCTAAAGTCCTACTCGAAGTAAACACAAATCGAATTAAGATGTGTGGTGTATTCCTGTTTTAGTCGCATTATCGAAGTGCATTATAGACATTTAAACACCTTAATCACACTTTTAACATCGTGTAAGAGATTTCGCTGCATTTTGCGACAGAACACAAAATTTTCTTTCTATTTGCCGTCATCGAATTCCATTAAAACAACTCTCTCCTACCACTTTGTACTTTGTACTCTCATCCAGTACCTCCGGGTTTGTCACGGTGACATGTATGGAATGTTGCCGAATGAAAGTACAGAGGAGGCCTGTTGCTGGAGAATTTGTCGACACCATCGTCTATTTGCACGTACAGCATGACAAATAATTAACTGCACTTGTTTTCGTCAAATTAAAATGAAACTCCCAAAACTGTATACGGTACCATAACGAAGACGAACTGTATGTCGGCACGTGAAATTCTGGAGGGAGCGTCGGACGGCGTGGCTTGGGGACATAATGATGGTAATCGATCTATGTTCTATAACATGTACAACGGGAACATGAAAGGAATATTCTAAAAGCAACTCATGTAAACACCTTAAACACAAGAATATTGTCTTGTTCAGAATAAGGTCAATAATTAGATTACTGCTGTTCATGTAAACGTAGTCAATGATTAATTATGTTTTGAGGTCTCTAAATGTGTCTCAAACCAAATATGAGGGTTAAGAGAACCCTAACCCCCGTGTTGAATCAAGCAAAGTTATCATTAGTGATCTAAATTTTTATCATTAACCCACTTTTAACCTTCCAAACCATGAAAGTTTATACACTTCCATGATTTACTCTTATAAATGTTTAAGCATTTATGGAGTAGTTGCTAAGTAATAATAAAAAACAAGATAGTAGTAATGATTTGTAAGGAGTAAAACACGATGGGGTAGGCTGGGAAAAATAATGAGCAACTGGGTGGTGTGATGTCAGCCTGAGGTTGCCTGTTTCCTATAACAGTACATGCTGTGCCCGCAAATTATTGCCAGAAGTAGTGAACGTAACTTTTCAAGAAATGAACAAAAATACACAATGAGAGAACAAAAATGCTCTGAAACTGAAAACAGTGAACTCAAAATTTAACATTGTCTTCACATCAGCAGCATTCTCTGTTAACAGTTTTCTAAGCTTCGTTTTCGCTAATCATGGATTATGAATGCGCCGCCAGAGTTTTCGTTTACACTTTCAAACTTTTCATTTATGCTGCGCAAGTTTATGCTCGCCATTCTGCCACAAAACTCTCGTGTGGGTGGGGCTTAACAGCGATTTACTCTCGTTGGCTAGTGAGATTTGGATCGACAACTCAAGTGTCCATCTGAGGAGGAGGTGGAGGATGACGACGATGATCTCGAAAAAATAGTCGTAGGAGACTACCCAAACCTCAAATATTAATTCCGGTCTAATATACTGACTAGGTAAGTAAGCAAGTCATTTTCACTACAAAGTAAAAACACTATAATTATACAGAGAACCACATCCTGAACGCTCTTCAAAATTCACACCGCTGAAGTCTCTACTTACTGGTCTGGGAGCTGTCAATCCAAATCTCACTAGCCAATGAGAGTAAATTGCTGTTAAGCCCCGCCCACACAAGAGGTTTGTGCCAGAATGGCGAACGTAAACTTAAAAAGGAAACGTAAAGGAAAAAAGTTTGAACACATAAACAAAAACTCTGGCAGTGCATTCATGAACAAGGATTAACAAAAAGAAAGCTTAGACATGTATTAACAAAGAATGATGTTTATTTGAGTTGACTGTTTTCTATTTCAGAGTGTTTTTCTTCTTTTTCATTGTATATTTTTGTTTGGTCCTAGAAATTTTTTGGCACAAGTTGAATTCCATAGTCATGTTGCAAAGAAATCTGAAAGCGCAAAGCTCTTTGTCCTGAAGATCCTCCCGTATTTGAAAACTTAAAAGGACAGCTTTAATCCTGACTGTTATAATGCACTGACACTGGAGACTCCTTCCATTAACATTAAATAAATGTTTCCTCACAGAAAGCTTCACCACGTCAACGATTATACATTTTTAAATTCCATTTACATGGCATGTCCACCACACAAGTCCTTGTGTAAGTTGTTACCATAGAAACTCTAAAATATTAGAACTAGTGTATATTCCTGTGATTTACCTTGTAGCCACAACTTTTGTTAGGGCTAATATTATAGAAATGAATCAAAACCTTCGGACCAATTAGAATCAAGAATTCAAGAGCACTGTCATTAAAAAAATCTAATAGGGCTTGGAAATGTGAAGGTGCACGAGAAAAGAAAGCATGATCGAATTAATAAAACGTGATATTTTTGATGACCACGTAAACCGAATTGTTTTCAGGAGGGAATCATGAATCCACTTGACCACAAAAACCTGGATCTGGATGTGCCATACTTTGCTAATACTGTCAGGTATGAATTAATACAATGTACCTTCATGCTGCTGTATATACTCTCACAGTCCACTTTATTAGAAACACATGTACACCTGTCCATTCATACAGTTATCCAATCATGTGGCAGTAGTGCAATGCACAAAATCATACAGATTCAGGTCAAGAGATTCAGGTAATGTTCACATCAAAATATCAGAATGAGGTAAAAATGTGATTTCAATGACTTTGACCATGGCATGATTGTTGGTGCAAGAGAGGCTGGTTTGATTATTTTAGAAACTGATGATCACCTGGGAATCTTACACAAAACAGTCTCTTACGCAGAATGGTGCTGATAAACTCCCCCAAAAAACATCCAGTGAGAGGCGGTTGAAGATAGAGGTCAGAGGAGAATCGGCAGACTAGGCTATGGTAACTCCAATACCCACTCTTTACAAAAATAGTGAGCAGAAAAGCATCTCAGAACACACGACACATCGGACCTTGAGGTGGATGAGCTACAACAACAGAAGACTACATCAAGGTCAGTCAAGAATAGGAATCTGAGGCTACAGTCTCCACAGGCTCACCGAAACAATAGACAAATGAAGATCAGATAAAGTCCAGGCAATGGGGGTTTTTTTTTATTTATTTATTTTTTTAAATAAAGATTCACATTCTGATATTTGATGTAAACATTAGCTGAAGCTTTTGACTTGTATCTGTATGTTTTTATGCATTGCGCTGCTGCCACCTTATTGGTTGATTGGATAATTGCATGAATGAGCAGGAGTTCAGGTGTTCCTATGAAAGTAACCAATGAGTGTACATACAGCTTTCCTAACCCAACCGACCTGTATCTTGTTCTGCAGCACAACTGAAAACCTGGCAGTGTATATCTGGGACAACATGATCAAGCTTCTTCCACCGAACATGCTCTATGAGATCAAGGTGCATGAGACTGACAATAACGTTATTGTGTATCGAGGGGAGTAGAGCAGTTCATTTGCTGATGCCTGTTCATTTCAGGCTGCAGGGCAGTAGGGGGAGGCTGTAAATCTTAGCACTTTAGATTTTATTAGATTAGAGCGAGAGGAGCACCTGCTGTGGTCTAAACAGTGTTGTATGCTTTAGGATTAGCGTAAGGCACAGAGAATTTGGATCAGCCTTCGACCATGTGAGACTGATCCTATTAAACATGGAGCTTATGGCAGGTGTAAATCTTTTTTTTTTTTTTTTTTTTTAATTTTTGATCAAATTAATTAACAGTCTTAACTTTGTTACCCTTTGTCCATTTTTCTCATTTTGGCCAAATGTCCTATTTTGTTGTTTGAGTAGGAACTAGTGTGGTAGTATGTAGTAGTAAAGTGCAATGTTCGACTTTTATTTCTATTATTAGCTCAAAGTATCTAATGTATTTGTGTTGATTAATTGTTTACAGATTTACAGAAGTTTTTCTTCCATTATTTCCATTAATGCTGTCATACACATTACCACTAGGTGGCACAGATGCAGTTTGTTTAGGGAATCCAAGAACCCAATCTTTTTTTTTCTTCTCGCAGCGATCTTTGTGAAACATTGTATGAATAAACTCAACAAAGCTTTTAACCTATTGCATAGGGAAAGAAATTTGTTAATTCATTATCTCTGTTGGCTCATTCTGTATTAAATTTTTGTTAAAAGGTTCATGTAAGAACCTTTTTATATTGTTAGTATGCCAACATTCACATTCCACACTGAAGACAGAACACACTTCTAATGTGTTACTGCTGATTTATGCCACCGTCTGTGGTTTGCCCTGGAGTTGTGACACGTGCATTTTTGACAAGAAATACCAAATGTTCAGTGATATATATGAAGACGTAGATAACCAGTGGCGAGGAAGTAAATCTTAGTGTCTCTGAAGTACTTCAGAAGAAATCAGCCTACAAATCAAAAATGTCTACCTAGCAATTTATAAAGCCATAAAAGAGTTAATGCTTTGCCCATACATATCCCTTTATTAAGCCATGACTTGGACCATTGTTTCCTGATTTCAATTTTCCCATGCATAAAATGTGTCTGCATGAAAGCTCCATCCATCCAGCATAGAATAAGCCTGTAAAAAGGGTTGTTAATCATTATATTGGCCTTAGTAATACTAATATTGCAGATTACTTCAATATGTCTTAGTGTTGCTTCACACATTTTCATAGTGTTTAGAAAGTAAGTCTGATCACAACAAACAAAACAATTTTTGGTCAAATTAAGGCATGCTGATTTTTAATCATGACATGTCACACAATCATCAGTTTGTTTAAATGTATTGCAACATATAATATATAATATACCACAGTGAAAAACAAATTGATTTCATTTTTGTTGTATTCTTATGTTGGCGCGATTGTTTTAGTAAAACAAACAAACACATGCAAGACATTTTAAGCCCTGGCAAAACAATTTCATCTTTCTGTTACTAGAAATATACAGTATATACTTACAATTAACTAGAATTGAATTATAACTATAAACTACAAGATCATATTTTTTGCCTGATCAGAGCAGTGTGTGTGTGTATTAGATTGCGCACTGATTGACATCTGCGTCTTCCCAGAAATGTAAAGAATTCATGAAGTGCTAGCGCTAGAAAACTGTGTAGGGATGACAGAATGACACTGTACTTTTGTTTTGGCACAAGTCATGAATGTTGCATTGTGTACGAGTGTATCTTGTGCATATTTATGTCAGCACAGTGCTCGAGGAAAGCAGCTAAATCTACTTCTCCTTCCCTTCAAGCTAGTTTAGGCTACGTTGCCAGCAGAGCATGATACCAGAACAGGCAGAAACAGCATGCATATCACATCTTATCTGTTTCAAAATCTAATAAAGAGCGCGAACTACTCACAACACCAAACATATAACAATATGCTAAAACTATATACAAAATGGTAAAATTATAATTAATGCGGTTTTGTTGATGCTCGGCGACAAGGGTCACGTAAGAAGGAAAGAAGTCACTTCAGTTTTTGTGGTTGGGGTAAAATGGGAGCTGACTTAAGCAGATGACTGGTACATTGATAGAACTTACATCACCTCTACCAAATATCATCCATCCATCCATTTTCCATACAGCTTATCCTACGTAGGGTCGTGGAGGAGCCTAGAGCCTATCCCAGGGAACTCGGGCTATAAGGGTGGGACGGGGTGACATCCAATCACAGAGCACAATTGCTACAGACAATTTGGAAATGCCAATCAGTCTATGTGTCTTTGGACTGGGGGAGGAAACCCCCATAGCATGGGGAGTACATATAAACTCTGCACCTACAGGTCAGAGGTAGGATTCAAATCCCCGACTCCAGAGGTGCAAGGCAACCAGGCCTCCTTCTACTCAAATCATGTCAGAAGCAAATGTAATGTACAATTTAAAGCAGTCAACCTCACCGTATTGCATTTTACGCATTTTATGGCAACAATTCCAATTGCATTTCCGTCCATGGGAATCAGGCCAATCAACAGAAATCAATCATTCAGGGGTGTGGTAGTAATCGGTCTTTGGGAGGTCCCATGAACACCAACCCAAGATAATGGGTCTCATTTATCAAACTGTATATCAAATATTAAATCCAGAAATAGTTTGCAGGAGCATGTACACAAATGTGGTATTCATGAAAATCCGATTAGTTCGGAAAAACGTTCACATCCTACAAAACCTCTCCGGTGATGTGCAAATGTACGTATAACTCGAACCTTGGCTTCAAATTGTATAAATGAAATGAGTAAATGCAAATTTATATACGGATTACGGATAATGTCAAGTTTAAAGAGTGTAATTATTACCATTCTACACATGGATTTAAGAGAAATTTAGTGAGACTCAGTTGTTTCATATTAATGACTTGAAAGAAGTAAACTAAAACAAATCAATAAATTATGACAATTAATTCTAGTTAGGACAAAAGAAATGGCACCCTGTAACAAGGAAGTGTCAGTGTGTGACCAATGCGCTGCAATGGCTGAGCTGATTTACACGAAATGTAATGCACACCGTGCTAATGAAGCATGCCTTCATGCTTTAGTTGTCATTTTGTTGTTTTCAGCTTTGGGGGCGTTGCTTTTTATAGAGTTTTGTGTGTGTCACTAAATGTAACTCAGCTGTGATGTGAACTCAATTGGTAAGTAAGAATTGGAGGGAATTTTTAGTTCTGTTTGGCTTGCTGAAACATTTTCACACAACTTTACTAAACTACTGATAAACCAGGATTTTGCAATTTTGCGATCGCAGATAGAAACACAAAATCAAGCCACAATATGCGGAGGAGCTTGCAATTTTTCAAAATTTCCGCAGATTCGGTCCTAGACGTGACCATGTGACATCATCACAACATGCATTCAGTCAAAACCCTCTTCGATTTATGTGCCTTGAACATGAGTACACCTAAAAGGTCTCAAATAGTTCAAGATTACTTGACCTAAGATTCCTGCTTATTCCTTGTTAGATCGCTGCACACCTATTGGAGGATGAATAATGAATTGCCAAGGAATATCAAAAAGACAGGTTTACTGCCGTTAATCTTACATGCGTGAGAAGTATACATTCATTTTTCAACTTTATCTTGTAATCTTTTGCCCCCTCGTGTCCCCCATGGGTTTGTGCCCCACAGGTTGAAAACCCCTGTTCTAAGTTTCTGTACATCAGTGTAGGTAGGTTTGGTTTTATGATTAATTTCTTGGTATTGCTTTTGCTTGTTTCTCTGAGGAAAGTCTGAAGGTTTGCCTTTATTCTGTGTATGTTGGAATGCAACGCATGTGCTGATGGACGCCGCTTACAACATACCATGCCAAAGGTATCATTTGTGTCACAATGGTTTGAAGCAAAATGTTTTTCTTCACAGACCTTTAATTAATAAGATTCCATTCAGGCACTGACATACAACCCATAGCAGAGGGATCTCTATACAGAAGTGCAGCCAGAATATAAAGTCCTATAATTACACTCAACTAGAAATGAGTGAAATGTTAGCAATTAAAGTATAAAAGCCTATTATTACTGTTATGCTTCAGGTGATTAATATCTTCCAGCAAAATTAATCAAGAGAGAGCTAAACCAGAAAAACGTTGGAAAAACGTTTCTGCCGTAAGTCAACTTGCCTAATACAGAGATGACATGTTCAGGCACTGACTTAGGAAAGGGTCAAGAGCCAAAGTGGAGTAACACTTTGGGTCAAAGTGAACATTGTAAAATAAAGGCCCTTGAGCGCTTCTGAGCAAAACATGCCTTGAAAATGCACATTTTTACGTGCATCATTTGCTTTTAAAATGCAACCAAATGTCCTAATTGTTTCCATGGACATTTTATTTACCTGCCTACAGTATTTGTAAAGCAGAAAGCATGTACTTCAGTGCATGTGTGCAATTTTCATTAAATGTGGCTGTCCAGACAAAAGCTCCATTCACTGAGGACCAATCTTTTCTTGATGAGCTATACTACCTTGAAGGCCATGCACAATAAAGCTCCTATCAGGTCCTAACTGCTGTTTTGGCAGATGCTCCGGCTTTATTTATTGTTTTCGGTGTTGGATTTGTGTGGATCAGTGATCACAGATTGAATAGGTAATAAAATCCTGTCAGTTGTGGTAACTACTCAGCAGTACATAATTAAAAAAGTACATGTATATTAGAAAAAAACTATATATATATAAGTGAACTGAAAGTAATCCCAAGTCTGATAGAACCTTTTATTGTGTTGAGGAAAGAAAACGCGTCATGCTTAAACAGTAAGTGGTAAAGCTTTGTAATGAATCGTGCTTTTCTGAGCTGTAAATACTAAGATCAGATCTGACCTGCCTTATTTTCATACCCTTGAAAAGAGAATAGGTTTTCCCCCTTATCCCTTATTTAACACTATGTAAGGATTAAAGATGAAACCCAATTTATTTACAGTGTCATGTGATTTATAGTTAACTCACAAACATCTCACTGTAAATATGTGAAAGCAGAAGCAGTATAGAAGATGCACAAAGTGGTAAGAGACCAAAATGGATGCTTTGTGAGAATACTGATTGATCACCGATGACAAATGCATCATTTGTCTAGCACCTGTGAGGTTTTTAACAAATCAAAGTATCTTTTAGTCCTTTGTGACAGATGGCATGCGGTGTATTTTCCATTCTTAAAGATAATTAAGCCCTATAGTAAGTCTACCCACTTGGTGAAGGAGCTCAGTATCCTCGCTGACAGTTTTTTCCATGTGTGAGGTTAATATAACGTCACATGTGATTAACACTTTCCCTGCAGCTATTTTGTCATGAGATTTCATGAGCTGAAGAGGATTTAGAGAGCGGAAGGATGAGTAGTGAAAAGGAGCGTTAACACCTGTCAACATCATATTATTCCTCAGAACTCACACTAAAATTCATAAATCACATAAATTCATAAAAGAATATTTATTATACATTTTGCATGTTATGTAAGGAACAAAACACGTGCTGTTGTAGGAAAATTATATGGAGTTACTATTACCACCACAAAGTTAATTATTTTCTTATAAAAGCATGTCCCAGAGTGTTTTGTTTAACTCATTATATATTATAAATTATGGTTATTTTCCATCATTTGTATTACATAAAGCATAACATAGTGCTTTCTATCGGTTTTTAGCTACATTTAATGTTGTGGAACATCTGGGAAATAGTTAGTTCCTGTTATCACGTATGTTATAGCAACTATCAAAAGACTTTCCCTCACCAGCCTTGCTTTTTTCTCTCTCTCTGCAATAAAAAAAACAGCTTTTCTATTACAGAGAAACCAGAAGGCATGGTAGAAAATTAACTGACTGTTACAAAGTGCTGACACTGAAGACTCCTCCCATAAATGTTATGTCAATTTCTCCTTATAGAAAACTTCACCATATCAATATTTATTATTTAAAAAAAATTGCTAAATAGCACATTTTTAACCTGTTTATTATTATTATTAATTAATTTCATGATTGTATAGTCTTAGATTATGTGGAGTGTCTGCTGTACATCCTTGAGTCCGTTGTTACTATAGAAATGATAACTTATTAGGTGCCATTATTGTTAGGGTTGTTCTTATAGAATATTAATCAGCATCTTCTAACCAATCAGTTGTAAGAATTCAAATTACATTTCATTTGTCTTTTTGAATTGTTATTCTTTTCACAGTTTAGTGCATGATCACCCACTCATTCTTGATTATTCTTTCATAACTATTTTGAAGCATAATTATATATGCAGTAGAATTCATGCGCATTATATATAATTCAGAGCCTAATTGCAACATTACACCAGTTTTAGATGAGTTAAATCCAGATGTGAGTGCGATCCAGCATTGAGAGGGTTAATTCTTAGGGTTCAGGGTGGCCTTCTTACTCTTGCGCATCTGCCAGTGGATGGTGATGGCAGGGTGGGGCGGTGGAGTAGAGTGTCAGAACCAGTTTAAATGTTTTCTTTTGCCGTTGGTGTTCCCTCCCCCTGAGAGAGTATGTGTGTGCAGTGTGACTCAGGGTCAGGTAACAGAAAGCTCACTTCCTCTGGGAGCCTGGAAGAGACAGCAGGATGGGCAGTGTGTGCCTGGGCTGAGGATGGACAAGAGAGTGTGTGTAATCCAGACTGACTTTCACCAGTACAGACCTCTGACTGGAATCCACAATAAACATCTGGCTCAGGTAAGACTCTGCAGCTGCTGCTCTTAATTGCTAATATGCTTCAGGTTAGAGTGGGATGAGTTACTGTACCGGACACATATTAAGCCAAGATTGGGTTACACATGATTGTCTGCTGAATAGCCTTTTCACAACACAAGGTTCAGTCTATCTGGCGATCCAGGCCTGTTTGTTTGATTAAAAGTAATGCACCTGTGAAGGTCTTCTACACACACATATACACACACACTTACTCTGTCCCATTTAGCATTTTCCCTCAGTTCAGGATTTCAGTTCAGCAAATTTGCATTTGTGCAAAAAACCCCAAAATTCCCTGAGTTCTAACTTGGAAAGTGTGCTGTCTGGACTAACACAGGCTTAGTGTCAGTCTCTCTCCCTCTCTCTCTGTCTCTCTCTCACACACACATATATACACACATGCACACACACACACACATACACACATACACACGCACGCTTCTCAGGAATGCAAACATTTCAGTGCAGGTCAGTAATCACAAAAAAAATATTGGGGGGGGGGGGTTCTTCTGTTGAGTACCCAGTCTTAAGAATTGGCTAATTACTAATTTTTTTTTTTTAAACTTGCACTTGAGACTTTGTCAGCCTCTAGCAGACATGCAGTCGTGACCTGTGTTACTCATACTATTAGCACTGCTTCCTAAATAGTTGTGATGTTTTGATGGACCTGTAGGTATTTGCTTTGCCACTGTTGGACTGTTGGAGAGTGTAGTCTGAGATTGCTTTGTATGTTACATACGCAGGGGAGGAGAGTAACTTAACTACATTAACTTTAACTCTGATAGGACTGATAAGCTAATTAAGGACTGATAAGCTAATTAAAAGATGTGCGCACTTTAATAATTCAGTTTTGGGACCCAGTCAAAATAAAGCAGTTTCCTGACAATCACTAAATGCTTAGCAGCAATGTCTGAGACAGTGGAGATAGATGAGCATCTCTTGGATATGTCTTGGCTCATGTTCCAAAGTAGGGCTGTGCAGGGAGTTCCTCAGGGGCAGGAGCTCAAATGTATCCATCACTACTGAGTAATTCCAATATAACAATTACTAATAATAAGGTACAAAATGTTATCATTATCACCCTGGTAGACACTGTAAACAGACTGTGTGGTCACAATTATGAATATGGGACTACTGATATAAACTTTTGTTTTTTTTATTTTTTACAATGAGCAGAATAATTACAACAAAAAGTAAATAAATAAAAAAAATACTGGAGAGATGAATCTAACAGGATCTTTAAAGTATCTTAAAAGCATTTTCAGGTGAATATAATAAGCCACGGACTGTCACTATACCACTGCTTCTGGAAAGAGCGCCCCATTTCATTTTTAAGGAATTTAATATCAGGTCAGCATGATCCTTTTTTGGTGGCAATCTTAATATATCCTAGATTAGACTTGATGTCATGTTTCTGTACTAGACCTGGATCTGTTGTATGTTTACATTGTAAAAATATTAAAAATCCAATTCTATGATGTTTTCTACATCAGTCTGTGTATCTGTTGCTTTCTTTTCAACTTCTTGTCTCAGATCACATTCAGCATATTCTCTCTCCCTCCTCAACATGCATCTTGCCTTTACTCCCTTTATAACAGACCAAATAAAAAGGTTGTTTGCAGACCCGTGTCCGGAAATGTAACAAACTTTGTGTAGTAGGTTACTTACCAACACATCCCCCGTCGAACCATTTGAACTCTGCCGATGATAAGCATACAGAAATGCTGCTAATATTGTTAGCAAGCAAACTCGCGGTGTCAGATTGCTGGTCCATCAGTCAATTACGAAGCAGGATGCAACGCATAGCAACACATTATGGCAATGATGTCTCAGAGAATCTGACGGTGGATACCGTGGCAAATAAACAGGGGAATTTTAGACCTCTGAGTGAATCGTTACTATGTACATGTCATATTAATTATAATTCAAATGCATTTTGTTTTTTTGACCACAATATTATTGATGATAATTGTTGAGAGGGCCACCTTTGATTAAAAAAAGGACAAGGCATCTCTTGCATCAATAAAGGTTAATGACTCCACTATCTGAAAGACATGGGGTAAAAATGGCATCCATGGAAGCGTGGTGAGGAGAAAACCACTGCGAACCCAGAAAAACATTAAGGGTCGTCTGAATTTTGCCAAAACACACCTTGATGATCCTCAGACCTTTTGGGAGAATGTTCTGTGGATTGATGAGTCGAAAGTGGAACTGTTTGGAAGACAGTCTACATCTGGCGTAAATCAAACACAGAATTCCACAAAAAGAACATCATACCTGCAGTCAAGCATGGTGCTGGAAGTGTGATGGTGTGGGGATGCTTTGCTGCTTCAGGGCCTGGGCAGCTTGCAATAATTAAGAGAAACATGAATTCGGCTCTCTACCAGAAAATCCTAAAGGAGAACCAGTCCTAAAGGAGAATGTCCGGTCTTCAGGCCTTAAATTGGAACTCAATCACAACTGGATTATGCAGCAAGACAATGATCCAAAGCATAGGAGTAAGTCCTAGTCCTAGAAGTAAATGAAAGACTGATCTCCAGTTATCGGAAGCGTTTGGTTGCGGTTATTGCTGCTAAAGGTGGTACAAGCAGATTTTAAGTTTAAGGGGGAAATTCACATTAATGATAGGTGTTGGATAACTTTTTTTTGCTTCAGTAAAAAAATAAATAAATAAAAACTGTATTGTGTGTTTACTCAGGTTACTTTGTTTTATCTTGTCTTTGTTTGAAGATCTAAAACTATTTAGTCTGAGATATACACAAAAACAGAAGAAATCAGGAAGGTGGCAAACACGTTTTCACAGCACTGTAGAGCTATACTTTCTGCTCAGATTCAGTCATATGCTGCAAAACTGATAGGACGGCGCTTCACAGTACGGATGGATAATGACCAAAAACATACCGTGAAAGCACCCCAAGGGCTTCTTAAGGCAAAGAAATTGTATGTTCTTATATGTCCAATGACCTCAACCCATTTGAGCATGCATTTCACTTACTGAAGACAAAACTGAAGGCAGAAAGACCCACAAAAATGCCTGGCAAAGCATCTCAAGGGAGAAAACTCAGCATTGGTGATGTCAAGGGTTCCAGACATCAGGAAGTCATTAACAGCAAAGGATTTGCATCCAAGTACTAAAAATAATCCTAATATTTACGACTGTTAGTTTGCCCAATTACTTTTGAGCTTGTGAAAATGGAGGGTCTCCATTTATAAAAATTTCTGTAATTCCTAAACGGTTAATGCAATATTTTTTGTTAAACCCCTGGAATTAAAGCTGAAAGTCCACACTTCAATCACATCTTGATTGCGTCATTTTGAATCCATTGTGTTGGTGTACAGAGGCGAAAATTACGAAAATTGTGTCACTGTCCAAATACTTATGGAGCTGACTGTTTATAAAGTGTAGCATATATTTCTATATGTCTGTAAAACACGGTCATATAGCAATCCACTGATATTTATGTAATGGCCCAAAGTAAAGTTTGTTTATGTAGCAAACCACATTAGTTTTGGATTATTGCATCTAAACTCCAGACCCATCAGACAGTCAACACACATTGTATAGATTGTCATCAAACCTAAATACCACTATTAGGATTTTCATATGTACTGTTAGTTGTGCCAAGTAATCAAGTCAAGGGGAAAATGTCGAAAAACAAGATGCAGTAATTTTACAACCGTGACTTCAATTTCAAAACAACCCCTGACATTCACTATGTGTGGAAATCAGACTTAGCTGGCAAGGTTTCAGACTCACTGCATTGACCACCTTAAACTACGTAGCTCCTTACACAACGTGATCCTTGCAGGAGCAAGGCATGCAGTTTTTCCTGCTGTTTTGGTGAATATATATTTATGGTTTCTAAAAGTTGAGGCGTCAAACTATGTAATAGGCAGAAAAATCCCATTTTGGCCAGATTCTTCAGCATTTTTTGGCTGAATTCAGCCACAGTGACATCTGACATCCCCCCATTGCAACTCACATAGCATGAGTGTAACTGCATTTTAAAAAGGCCCACAGTATTAGAAATGTGCAAACAGCTCATAACTAAAGTACTAAGATGTGTTACAGATATCTGTGGCACTGAAATATAATAAACTGCCCAATTTCAATTTATTAGCAGGCCAAGAGCAATGTTTTATAAATTACTAAAGTACTCATAAATATTTGTGGAGAATGGCTTGCTCAGCTGTTCATTAGCTTGGGACTGCAGCCTGGCCTCCATGTCTCCATGTCACCTCCACTGACTGAGAATGCAACATAGGGGAATAAATTTATTTGGAAAACGGCTGCTCGTGATCTGGGCTCAGCACAATCGAGTGTGAAAGCAGGAATGTGTGACGTCTGTTCGCCAAAGGGACGATCATACCTAAAAATTCTGTTATTTCCTCAAAAGATCTCACGGAACTCACAAATCGCGTAATTAATAGTAGGCTTGTGTGAAAACATTTGATTTGATACATCCTCCCGAATCAAGTCAAGGCATGAACATTTTTGCAACACAGAATGTCTCATTCACAAAGGCCCAAGGCAGAGACATTGTAACCAGTGTTGAGGTTTGGAATGAGCATTCTTATATATAAAAAAAAATTGTGCTGACTGTGAAGAGAGGTTTGGAGTTTCAGAGGAGATTAAATAACACCCTGTAAAAATGTTGGGTTTGTAGAATTTAACGTGCAAGCATTAGTGTCAGCCAATACACAGCAGTCAGTCTAGATGTGACATTTTAATTACAACATAGTGTGTAATTTTTTGCTTAAAAAGTACAGGCATGCCATCTTTTTAGAAGGCACAGACACATATCCTTCAGTCTACATTTTGTTAATGCAAGGGCTCATGCCCAGCTTTCCCTGGATTGGCTCCAAATCCACAGCAGCCCTGACCAGGATAAAGCTTACTGAAGAGAAAACGGCCGATTAAAAGCCTGGCACCTGTGGGCATAAAGGATCCTCTTTTCTTTTGTACTTCATCGTGTACAAATTATTCAACTCTTCTTCATGTGGTGAATTTTGAAGTGTTAATATCAAGAGTGGTCTGAATATCAGACATTTTCCAGTCACAAAGATAACCTGGCTCAAGCTGCAACAGGTTTCCTCTCCTGTCATTTGCAAGCTGTAATAAATGACTTGGAATGAGCCTTTGGAAATTAGTACACACTTTTTCAGTGCAACTAAACTACACTTTATATCTCTTTCTTGGTTAACCAGAATTGCTTGTTGAATTTTGTATAGATAAGAGAATATATTACAAAAGACTGATTGACACTGCAAGGAAAAGTCATGTCACTTGAGCGTGCATGCGTGCATGAAGGTCTCAGGGATAAACGGTCAACAAAAACGTTCCATAAAATTGATACATGATGTGCTAACGTTATTGCGGCTTCACTATTGTCGCCATATGGTTATTCTTTGGACGGAGCTTGTGGAAAATTAGTCAATCGACTCTCCGCTTGAAGAACAGTTGGACTGATTTACACTACAATTTTTCTATTTGTTATTTTTGGACTGAAGAACTTGGTAATAACGAAAGAGTGGATACTGCATACTTTTAAAGTCTAGTATAACACTCATTTGCAGTTTTCCTCTGTGAGAAAACTATGTGAAGGCCAGAGAAAGTAGAATCGGCTTTACTGATATCTTTCTAATATTCTTATGTCTACAAGCTAACCGTTTCATTAAAGAGCAATGCTTATAAAGTTACATGACATTTCTATAAGCCCATTCTGACAACTGACATGAACATGCAAAAAAAAATTAAAAAAAATAAAAAAATCTAAACAAAGCTTACTCTATGAGGCATTGGCTGACATGACGACTGCCTTGGGCTGTCAACTTGACGCAACACTTGAGTGAAGTGACAGATCTTTGTTGACATAGGATTGCGTTATGACACTTTGGGCGCTGATTTACACTTGAACACTGTGACGACTGGACGTGTAGCTGTGTGAACATCTGGTATGTCAGAGGCATGTAATCGTGATGATTTTACATGTCAAACATCCAAATCAAACTCTTTCTAAGGTCAGAAACAATGCAAGACTATCATTATGGTGTCATTCAAAAGTATTTTAAAATGAGGAATAATAATTACCTGTAGTAGGTGTCTTTCATCTGGAATGTAGTATACTTTAAAAAAATAATTTAAGGGATATAATTGGACACTACATGCACCTTCCCAGGTAAAAGATACATACTAAAGGTACAAAAGATGTATCCTTGAAAAAGAAAATTACTGTTTGGTACCATTATTCCTGAGAGTGTATGGCAATGGCATGGCACTGTAAGAACAGAGTAATATCTTTAGCTCTTAATTTAATTCCTAATATTAAGATATTTCCATAATACTTTAATGATAGTTGTGTATTGTCTCTGACCTTAGAGAGAATTTGATTTTGATGTTTGACATGTCACATCATCACCATTATATGACTCTGACCTACCAAATGTTCACAGTTGTCATGAGGTATACCGTATGACATCCTGGAACGTGTTATAAGACAGATGTTATGTCAGCCTGCTGTCAAGATCTGTCACCTGCTTCAGATTTAATGTCAGCTTAACATCAAGCTTGACCCAAGCATGACAGCTGATGGCAACAGGAATTTATTTTAAAAAAATGTAAAGCTGATGCTATTTGACAGATATAAGCTGATGTTCCATTGATATGTTCACCTTTCTAGATGTTGCAATCTTAGGGTAGCATGCTACCTTCCCCATTTAGCTCGGTAGAGTTATTATTGCAACTAGTGGTCATAAATGGGAACTGCAACAAGTGTTAACAAAGGCCAGTTGGGACAGGAATCATGCTGCCCCGTGCTTGCTCTATGAATATTGTACGTGCAGGAGATGCAGCAGACAGGGCAGTTAATGCCAGGGTTGCCAGGGTCCTGATTTTTTTAAATACCAAATTGGGCTAGTTTAAAAATACTCCATGGTTGTCAAGATCTTGTTTGTATAGCAAATAATATGAATTAAAAGTAATATATTTCTGCAAAGAAAGGCAACGTTTAAGTGTAGACAGTGTCTCTATAATCTACAGAATCATTTCTATCGTATGATACTGTATCCTGCAAAGATTGGGAGAGGAAGAAAAGGGATCATGGAGTGAATACTATCCATACATTAGAAATGCATGTGCAGCACAGTGACCTTGTTTCCCACACACAAATAAAGAAAAGACCTGCTCAAAATGAGCTGCTAGACTGTATACTAGATGACTGTATACTGTTGAGTCTCAACAGCCTAGTACGGGGTTACTCTAAAATTTCCCTATATTGTAGCCTATAGCATAAGTCAAACGTGATAGCCTCCATTGTTTGATGCTTTGTCATTATTAATGTCCTTTTTCCCCACCCAAATATATGGTCAGGAGCTGCTGCTGGAAAAAACCTTTATAAATGTCTTAGATGTCATGTAGGCCTTATGTAGGTGTCATGAACACCATTTTTATGTTATCCCTCTAAAGTCATTGTTTATTATACAGTTATTCATGTTAAAGTATATTATTCAGTAGCTACTATGAATGATTGCACAAGTGCAGTGAAACTAAAAGGAAAGGTCTGAAGCGGCTAGACATGAGCCACACCAGTGAGTGAAAATGAAAAAGGAAAAAGACAGTTTAATTCTCCTGTGGTTAAATAGACTATCCCATCATTTGTCACATGAACTACTGTATAGTGCTGTATGTCAGAATGTATCACAACCAAGCTAAGGTGAAATATCAGCTGAAAAATTGCTCTGAATTGCACTGTGTAATACTGTAACTGAGTGGATGAAGGACTATTCTTCTGTAGTTATCCAGAGTCCTTCAAGAATGCCAGAGATATGTTTCTCTTTCCATATTATACATATTATGTGTCATTATGAGTAATACCAGATTACTTTAACAGCTGTCCTTATACCTGTGCACGACTAATGGATGTTTATTATATCTTTCTGCTCGTTTTTTCCCACTAAAGCTTAGCGAAGAATGAACAGTGGAGTGTGTCGTGGTGGTATTTGATCCAGGGGAGTTATTGTAGCGTAAGAGTATCAGTGGAAGAAATTTGGAATTGTTCTGAATTGGGCCAAGAGGCCCCAGAAGCAGGAGGGTGGAGAGGAGGTGGGAGTGGAGGGTTAGTCCAGAGTGAACGTAGAAAGCGACTGAGTGTGAGTAGTGAGCAGAAGTGGAGCAGGTTAATCCAGTGCAGCAGTGTCAACAGGCAGAGATGAGGGAGAGAGAGGAGCTGAAGAAAGCCATCGAGCAGAGCGACAGGCTGCTGTCTCGCGTTCGCCAACTGGAGGAGGAGAACGCCGGACTCAGCAAGGAAAAGAATGACACTTTCGTTAAGATGCGTGCTGTAAGTCGACCGGGAATCTACCTGTAAGATTGTTGGTTATTTAGGGTGCAGACACTTACACACATGTTAAAGTTTGAAGAGTTTTGTTTTTAATGTACCAAACAGCTGGTGTATTCTAATTACTCTTGCATTTGGTAGAAAAATAGTTACATTTAGAAAAAGTGTGTTAGTAATGACAGAACTTAGCTTTGTATCTTCACGTACAGGAAACTGTGTAGTCTGAAAGTGGTAGCTCTCGCTGAAAGCCACAGTCCCTCCCGTTGAGCTGTGGAGTGATGATAAGTGGGTAGCAGAGCTCACTGTTGAATTATTGCTCTTGCCTTGCCTCATTGGGCTAAAATATGGCAGGCATGGATGGCCAGAGACATCTGCATATGGAAAGGAGGCACACTGTGCAGTGAAATTGCAGGTATTCTTTGGAATGGAATGGCTCAGCACTGAGTTCTGCTAATATGGCTGATTATTTTCGCTGCTGATTGCATTAGCAGATCCTCCAGATTTACTTATAGTCTCCTTTCCATCCACCACTTTATGCTCATTTTGGCAGGGCTTGTATTACTGCAACTCCAGCTGGATTTCTATGTTAATTTCTTTGCACTCTTATGTTATTTTAGATTTTTAAAGATAAAATTGATAGCAAGCAGCATTGGAACTAAAATAGATTGGCATGTACTAGATTTCATTTCACTTGTTTATGTGCAACTGAAATATGAATACGAACCAAGCAGATATACTCATCATCTACTGTAAATGTTCCAACCTATAAAGCCATGTGGAGAAGAGTTTTCCCGAAATAACTTTTCCCCTCAAGTTTACTGCACCTTTTATTGACAGTCATTTGATTTGATATGAAACTGCAGGTGTTTGCTGAGTTCTCCTTCTGCAGTGTAAATATGTGATTGATCAATAGAGTCTAATGTATATTTGTATAATTTTTATAAAGATTTAAAACATTTAATGGTTGGATACAAATGGATGCAGTTACCTGGTGATGCAGAATGAAGGACACGTTTAATGTATGAAATATTTTTCAAGTATTTTGCCCATCTTTACTGGATGATGATCAGCAGGTGCTTCATGTTTGCCCATGCTGGAACATTGTGGTTGGTCAGTGGTTAACAAGTCACATCTAAATCATTTTTTAGGACTCCTGCAAAGCATCTGACCCAATGTCTAATACCGTTGGCCGATTTTAATATTTTCCAGTGTGCTCGGAAAAAGTCCTGTGCTTCCCAGTTTTCTTTTGCCTTTGTTCTCTATTATGCTTTCAGCTGTTTCTGTGGGCTTTTTCAGTTGTTTCCTGGAGAAAGATCATCATTCCATAAATAATAGGATCAGTGCCTAGTGTGTAGGCAGCCATGCTTCATTAACTCCTTGCCAGGCCGATGCAGTGTGCTGGAGAAGAAAGATGATTGGATTGTTGTCTGCACATAAAAGTAAAAATTTGCATCAGGTTCCATAGTACTCTTTATTGGCCATGGCACTTTAGCATTCTATGAATAATATGAAATTTATACAGTAGCACTTTTGAATTCTTGAATCTGATCAGTCAGAAGGTGATTCATTTTCTGTAACAGCAAAGCAAATCACAGGTTTATATTAATGCTCTTATAGGATATTGTTTTTATAATAACAACTTACACAGGGACTTGTATAGTGGACACACCACATAAACTTGTTATAAAAAAACAAGTCGATGTGGGGAATTTTTCCTGTGAGAAGACATTTATTAAGCATTTTTGGAAGGAGTCTCCAGTGTCAGAACTTCTTGGTTACATGACAGGCTGCAAAGCTATATTGTTTTATCTCTTTATCTTCAAGAGAGAGGACAAAAGAGGGGGGAAAAAATATTAATAGCTGTTATAATGTAAGTGATAACAGGAACTAACTTTGTGTCAGTGCCACATCACACCACCCGGCAGTTGATTATTTTCCTAGGACAGCATGCCCTGTCATGTTGTATTCTTTGCATAAATTGTTTAAGTGAAAATAGCAACGTATACTAATTGCACCCTGTAGGTAGGTCCCCCACTATGACACAGTTATAATACAGTGCCCTCCACTAATATTGGCACCCTTGGTAAATATGAGCAAAGAAGGCTGTGAAAATTTGTTTTTATTGTTTACCCTTTTGATCTTTAAAAAAAAAAATCACAAAAATACTCTGCTCTCATGTATATCAAATAGTTACAAACACAACACAGGTTTATCCAAAAAAAAAAAAACTTTGTCAAATATAGGTGTGCAACAATTATTGGCACACTTTTAGTCAATACTTTGTGCTACCTCCTTTGCCAAGATAACAGCTCTGAGTCTTCTCCTATAATGCCTGATGAGGTTGGAGAATACATGGTAAGGGATCTGAGACCGTTCCTCCATACATAATCTCTCCAGATCCTTCAAATTTTGAGGTCCATGCTAGTGGACTCTCCTCTTCAGGTTTTAAAGTCAGGGGACTGGGGTGGCCATGACAGGACCTTGATTTTGTGGTCAGTAAACCATTTTTGTGTTGATTTTGATGTGTGTTTTGGAGTTTTGGAGTTTTGGATGTGTGTGCAGAGTTTGCATGTTCTCCCCGTGCTGCGGGGGTTTCCTCCGGGTACTCCGGTTTCCTCCCCCAGTCCAAAGACATGCATGGTAGGCTGATTGGCGTGTCTAAAGTGTCCGTAGTGTATGAATGGGTGTGTGAATGTGTATGTGATTGTGCCCTGCAATGGATTGGCACCCTATCCAGGGTGTACCCCGCCTTGTGCCCGATGCTCCCTGGGATAGGCTCCAGGCTCCCCCATGACCCTGAAGGAAGGATAAGCGGTATAGAAGATGGATGGATGATATTTGATAGAGTCCATGATGCCATGTATCCTAAAAAAATGTCTATGTCCTCTGTTGTTGTTGTTGTTGAAGAGTTCCAATACGTACACAGATATGTACAGTGCCAAAAAGTAACCCATTTTACTGAATCATCATTTTACACGCATCAATATACAATTAAATCTTTACCACCGAGCTTGACATTTACATGCATTTATTTTATCTCTGTATTTAAAATATAATAAATTAAACTGTTGCCAATGTCAGTTGAATATTGTAAGGCACTGAAACTGGCCCAGCTTCTTTAATGGACTTTTTAAAAAGTGCAGCAAATGCTCTTTTTTATTAATCCTCCAATAATTGTGAATCAAATGTGAAACAGTTTTCCAGGAACATCCAGATGCCCTATTTAAGCATGTGGAAAAACTTTAAGGTCTGGGCTAGCTTTAGAGTTTCTGCGGCCTAGGGCACAATTTCTGAATAAAACCCACCTCCTGGTTCAGTCAGAGGGAGAGAAATGAGATATACAAAGCGTGTCTCCTGTGTTCTTCTACAGTGGTGTTTTCATTAGACTGTAAAATGTTATTGAGCAATTACTTATATCTGATTAAACCCGATTAAAATCGAGCTAAAACTATAAAACCTCCACGTACCATTTTCACTGTTTTTATGATCATGCCATCTTCTTAAAGCAGGTTAATTGAAAATAAATAAGGGTAGTACTAATATAAAGTACTACCACTTACGATTACCTTTCATACCCATCTGTCCACATTTGTAATATGTACAGTACAACATTTGTTTAATCAGTGACAGATGGGATGCGAATAGCTCCAATATTCAATACAGTCTACAATGCACAGTATGCATAAAGATCAAAGTCTGTTAATTTTTTTTATTAGAAAGTTTATAAAAGCGTTTTGTTTTTTTTTTCCACATTTGTAGCGATTATGCATTGAATAAAACACAACAGGGTGTGCTGTTAAAGGAAAATAGTCCATGGTGGGATGGTGGGATGTTTTACCAGCCTGATGCTGATTAATTTCCAATTACAGAACATCCCGATGTGTTTTATTCCTCTAATACTACAGCAAATTGATTGATTGATTGATTAAAAAACAGCTGCATACATTTATCTGATTATAGTTACATTTAATGATGTAGAACATCCACAGGAAAAGTTAGTTTCTGTTATCACTTACTTCATAGCATTCACTGCCTCTCCAGCCTCTCTTTTCTTCCATTTTCTTTCTTGAAGTAATTAAGACAAAAACAAAGCAGCAAAGCAGCAGAAATCCCCTGAAGTCCTCTGAAGACTTCACCATGGTAAACTTCCTGACTGTTACAAAGCACTGACATTGGAGACTCCTTCCATAAATGTTAAATAAACCTTTCCTTACAGAAAACGGCACCAGATCAATGATTATACAGCACATCTTTATATGAATAATAAATAATAAATATTAGCACTTTTTCTTAGAAGTATTTATTGATAGGCTTAGTTTACGTGGATCATCTGCTATACAAGTCTCCGTCGATTAACTGCTGCTGTAGAAACTGTAATGTATTAGAATTAGTGCATTACTATAAACCTGTAATTTTAATGACACTAACATTTCACTTTTTGTGTTTGCTATATTGGATCTATTTTGCATGATAATCCCTATGAAATAAGTTTTTCATTGGACAATGGAGATATTTACTTTGCATGCTGGAGGTGTGAAAATCCAGCATGGGAAAATAATAATTTCAGCAATGACTTGATTTCAACATGGGGTAAATGACCTTTATGTCACTCACAAGAAAGAGTATTAAGGCACCTCAGAAGACATGCAGGACATTATGTGGTCCTCGTGATCAAAAGTTAAAAAGTAAGCCACGGATCTAATACCACCACAAACTTCTTGTCTTTGATTCTCAGAACCATTTTAAGGCTTCGATAATTGCTTTCACTCAAAAAGTGGAATAGGAGATTGTATGAAGTATTGTATTGTCCTATTTCACCCTTTAGCCCTCACTAGTTGACTCTAGGTCTAATGCTATTGCTAATGGTTGGTCCTCAATAGCATATGTGACACTATGTCTGTCCTTATTAAAATAGTACAATTATTTACCAAAAGATTTCCCTATATGTTTTATGTGAATGGTGAATGGATTTGAGTGTACCAGACTATATTAAACTGCTTTTTCCAAATAGAACGCGTACATAACATTTGCCATGTTCAATCTGCGAAGGAATGCTACATGGATGGAAAGCTACAACATACAGTACAATTTGTTTTACAAGCCTGACAATGCTGCAAAGAATGATGCATTGTTGTCCTTGAAAAAACCCACAAGCATGACAGGAACGACAGCGATTACTTTTGTGCACCTAATTGCATTGTCACTACACTCAAATGTACTTCCTAGAAGCCTCAGGAAACAATTATAACATATAATTTCGGGTTACTTTACAACATCCGCCACACTTTCGAAAGGTTGAATGAGGGAATTGAATCCTTTCTTGCTCTTTTATTTTTAAATACCATATATCAATCAAAAGGGAGTTCCCATGATTCTGTTATCTTCCTTTGTCTGTTTGGTAAACATCCTTTGCACTTCCAAGGATGGAAAAATAGCAATCAAATGATATTCACATCTGGTTTATGTTTAAAAAAAAAAAAAAAAAAACTACGAAAGCTTAACTAATGATGAGAACCTGTGGGAAGTTGTATTATTATTCATTGTCATCAGCCATTATATAAATCCCAGAGGTTAAAGGGCATTATTGTGGTCACCAGTGAGAGCTGACTGTTTGAGCAGATCTTTGTTGTCTGTGCTGTGGATGTGGGTGTAATATTCTGTTTCACGAACAGTTGGCTATAATACTGAAGAGGAGAATAAAATAGATGTCATTGTTGGGCCTGAAACACTTAGCAGATGGACTTATGCCACTACTTAGCGTGGGTTTAAAAGCACAGATAATTTCCCCCATATGATACAGCTCAGTTTCTGTTATGGTTCACATAAAGAGAGTAAGTTTACATTTGAAGAGGCCCAT